>NC_080381.1:110631872-110867283 GCF_014773155.1 Arachis stenosperma | reverse complement strand
AATCAGATGAGCGGGCTTTTAACTTTTTGCCTCTGAATAGTTTGGCATCTCTCTATCCTTTGGAATTCAGAATGATTGGCTTCTTTAGGAACTCAGAATCCAGATAGTGTTTGATTCTCCTAGTTAAGTATGATGATTCTTGAACACAGCTATTATTGAGTCTTGGCCGTGGCCCAAAGCACTCTGTCTTCCAGTATTACCACCGGATACATACATGCCACAAACACATAATTGGGTGAACCTTTTCAGATTGTGACTCAGCTTTGCTAAAGTCCCCAATTAGAGGTGTCCAGGGTTCTTAAGCACACTCTTATTGCCTTGGATCACAACTTTATTTCTTTCTTTTTCTTTCTTTCTTTTTTTTTCGATTTTTTCTTTTTTTTTTTTTTGTATTCACTGCTTTTTCTTGCTTCAAGAATCATATTTATGATTTTTCAGATCCTCAGTAACATGTCTCCTTTTTCATCATTCTTTCAAGAGCCAACATTCATGAACCACAAATTCAAAAGACATATGCACTGTTCAAGCTACATTCAGAGAACAAAAGTGTTGCCACCACATCAAAATAATTAACTGTTATAAAATTTAAATTCATGCAATTCTTTTCCTTTTTCAATTAAGAACGATTTATTTAAGAAAGGTGATGGATTCATAGGACATTCATAACTTTAAGGCATAGACACTAAGACACTAATGATCATAAGACCAAACATGGATAAACATAAGCACTAAAATTCGAAAAACGAAGAATAAAGAACAGGAAATCAAAGAACGGGTCCACCTTAGTGATGGCGGCTCTTTCTTCCTCTTGAAGATCCTATGGAGTGTTTGAGCTCCTCAATGTCTCTTCCTTGTCTTTGTTGCTCCTCCCTCATGATTCTTTGGTCTTCTCTAATTCATGAAGGATGATGGAGTGTTCTTGATGCTCCACCCTTAGTTGTCCCATGTTGGAACTCAACTCTCCTAGGGAGGTGTTTAGTTGCTCCCAATAGTTTTGTGGAGGAAAGTGCATCCCTTGAGGCATCTCAGGGATCTCATGATGAGAGGGGTCTCTTGTGTGCCATCCTTTTCTTGGTGATGGGCTTGTCCTCATCAATGGGGTATCTCCTTCTATGTCAACTCCTACTGAATAACAGAGGTGACAAATGAGATGAGGGAAGGCTAGCCTTGCCAAGGTGGAAGACTTGTCCGCCACTTTATAGAGTTCTTGGGCTAACCTCATGAACTTCCCTTCTTCTCCAATCATGATGCTATGAATCATGATGGCTCGGTCTAGAGTAACTTCGGACCGGTTGCTAGTGGGAATGATTGAGCGTTGTATGAACTCTAACCATCCTCTAGCCACGGGCTTGAGGTCATGCCTTCTCAATTGAACCGGCTTTCCTCTTGAATCTTGCTTCCATTGTGCGCCCTCTTCACATATAACTGTGAGGACTTGGTCCAACCTTTGATCAAAGTTGACCCTTCTTGTATAAGGATGCTCATCTCCTTGCATCATAGGCAAGTTGAACGCCACCCTCACACTCTCCGGACTAAAATCCAAGTATTTCCCCCGAACCATAGTGAGATAATTCTTTGGATTCGGGTTCACACTTTGGTCATGGTTCTTTGTGATCCATGCATTGGCATAGAACTCTTGAACCATCAAGATTCCGACTTGTTGAATGGGGTTGGTAAGAACTTCCCAACCTCTTCTTCGTATCTCATGGCGGATCTCCGGATATTCACCCTTTTTGAGTGAAAAGGGGACCTCGGGATCACCTTCTTCAAGGCCACAACTTCATAGAAGTGGACTTGATGCACCCTGAGAGGAATCTATCCATCTCCCATGACTCGGAGGTGGAAGCTTTTGCCTTCCCTTTCCTCTTTCTAGAGGTTTCTCCGGCCTTGGATGCCATAATGGTTATGGAAATGAAAAAGCAACGCTTTTACCACACCAAACTTAAAATGTTTGCTCGTCCTCGAGCAAAAGAAGAAAGAAGAGAGTAGAAGAAGAAGAAATGAAGAAGAGGGAGATGGTGGTGTGTTCGGCCAAAGAGGGGGAGAAGTGGTGTTTAGGTTGTGTGAAAATGAAGGGTTGAAGAAGGGTATATATAGGAGAGAGGGGGGTAATGGTTCGGCCATGATGGGTGGGCTTGGGAGGGAAAGTGGTTTGAATTTGAAGGGTGAGGTTGGTGGGGATTTATGAAGGATGGATGTGAGTGGTGAAGAGAAAGATGGGATTTGATAGGTGAAGGGTTTTTGGGGAAGAGGTGTTGAGGTGATTGGTGAATGGGGGAAGAAGAGAGAGAGTGGTGGTGGGGTCCTGTGGGGTCCACAGATCCTGTGGTGTCAAGGAAAAGTCATCCCTGCACCAAGTGGCATCAAAATTCGCGTTTTGAGCCATTTCTGGCGTTAAACGCCGGGCTGGTGCCCATTCCTGGCGTTTAACGCCAGGTTCTAGCCCTTTTCTGGCGTTTAACGCCAGTCTGGTGCCCCTTTCTGGCGTTAAACGCCCAGAATGGTGCCAGACTGGGCGTTAAACGCCCAACTGCTAGGCTTACTGGCGTTTAAACGCCAACAGCTTCTTCCTCCAGGGTGTGCTGTTTTTCTTCCTGTTTTTCATTCTGTTTTTGCTTTTTTCATTGTTTTTGTGACTTCTTATGATCATCAACCTACAAAAAAAGATAAAATAACAAAAGAAAATAGTTAACTATAAAACATTGGGTTGCCTCCCAACAAGCGCTTCTTTAATGTCATTAGCTTAACAGAGGACTCTCATGGAGCCTCAGAAATACTCAGAACCGTGTTGGAACCTCCCAACACCAAACTTAGAGTTTGAATGTGGGGGTTCAACACCAAACTTAGAGTTTGGTTGTGGCCTCCCAACACCAACTTAGAGTTTGACTGTGGGGGCTCTGCTTGGCTCTGTTTTGAGAGAAGCTCTTCATGCTTCCTCTCCATGATGATAGAGGGATGTCCTTGGGCCTTAAACACCAAGGATTCTTCATTCACTTGAATGATTAGCTCTCCTCTATCAACATCAATCACAGCCTTTGCTGTGGCTAGGAAGGGTCTGCCAAGGATGATGGATTCATCCATGCACTCCCCAGTCTCTAGGACTACGAAATCAGTAGGGATGTAATGGTCTTCAACTTTTACTAGAACATCCTCTACAAGTCCATAGGCTTGTTTTCTTGAATTGTCTGCCATCTCTAGTGAGATTTTTGCAGCTTGCACATCAAAGATCCCTAATTTCTCCATTACAGAGAGGGGCATGAGGTTTACACTTGACCCTAAGTCACACAAGGCCTTCTTGAAGGTCATGGTGCCTATGGTACAAGGTATGAAAAACTTCCCAGGATCTTGTCTCTTTTGAAGCAGTTTCTGCCTAGACAAGTCATCCAGTTCTTTGGTGAGCAAAGGGGGTTCATCCTCCCAAGTCTCATTTCCAAATAACTTATCATTTAGCTTCATGATTGCTCCAAGGTATTTAGCAACTTGCTCTTCAGTGATATACTCATCCTCTTCAGAGGAAGAATACTCATCAGAGCTCATGAATGGCAGAAGTAAGTCCAATGGAATCTCTATGGTCTCATTTTGAGCCTCAGATTCCCATGGTTCCTCATTGGGGAACTCAGAGGAGATTGGTGCACGCCCATTGAGGTCTTCCTCAGTGGCGTTCACCTCCTCTCTTTCCTCTCCATATTCGGCCATGTTTATGGCTTTGCACTTTCCTTTTGGATTTTCTTCTGTATTACTTGGGAGAGTACTAGGAGGGAGTTCAGTAACTTTCTTGCTCAACTGACCCACTTGTCCTTCCAAATTTCTAATGGAGGACCTTGTTTCAGTCATGAAACTTTGAGTGGTCTTTATTAGATCAGAGACCATTGTTGCTAAGTCAGAAGTACTCTGCTTAGAACTCTCTGTCTGTTGCTGAGAAGATGATGGAAAAGGCTTGCCATTGCTAAACCTGTTTCTTCCACCATTATTATTATTGAAACCTTGTTGGGGCCTCTCTTGATTCTTCCATGAGAAATTTGGGTGATTTCTCCATGAAGAATTGTAGGTGTTTCCATAGGGTTCTCCTAGGTAATTCACCTCTTCCATTGAAGGGTTCTCAGGATGATAAGCTTCTTCCTCAGATGAAGCTTCCTTAGTACTGCCAGGTGCATTTTGCATTCCGGACAGACTTTGAGAAATCAAATTGACTTGTTGAGTCAATATCTTGTTCTGAGCCAGTATGGCATTCAGAGTGTCAATCTCAAGAACTCCTTTCTTCTGACTAGTCCCATTGTTCACAGGATTCCTTTCAGAAGTGTACATGAATTGGTTATTTGCAACCATTTCAATTAGTTCCTGAGCCTCTGTAGGCGTCTTCTTCAGATGAAGAGATCCTCCAGCAGAGCTATCCAAGGACATCTTGGATAGTTCAGAGAGACCATCATAGAAAATACCTATGATGCTCCATTCAGAAAGCATGTCTGAGGGACATCTTCTGATTAATTGTTTGTATCTTTCCCAAGCATGTCTAAGCTTACTCCATCTTTGAGGTGGAAAGAACTTTGCCAAGAAGGCATTGACTAGCTTTTCCCAAGAGTCCAGGCTTTCCTTAGGTTGAGAATCCAACCATATTCTAGCTCTGTCTCTTACAGCAAAAGGGAATAGCATCAGTCTATAGACCTCAGGGTCAACCCCATTAGTCTTGACTGTGTCACAGATTTGCAAGAATTCAGCTAAGAACTGATGAGGATCTTCCATTGGAAGTCCATGGACCTTGCAATTCTGTTGCATTAGAAAAACTAATTGAGGCTTAAGCTCAAAGTTGTTTGCTCCAATGGCAGGGATAGAGATGCTTCTCCCATAGAAGTCGGGAGTAGGTGCAGTAAAGTCACCCAGCACCTTCCTTGCATTGTTGGCATTGTTGTTGTTTTCGGCTGCCATGTGTTCTTCTTCTTTGAAGAATTCGGTCAGGTCCTCAATAGAGAGTTGTGCTTTAGCTTCTCTTAGCTTTCGCTTCAAGGTTCTCTCAGGTTCAGGGTCAGCTTCAACAAGAATGCCTTTGTCTCTGCTCCTGCTCATATGAAAGAGAAGAGAACAAGAAAAATGTGGAATCCTCTATGTCTCAGTATAGAGATTCCTTGAGGTGTCAGAGGAAAAGAAAAATAGAAGAAAAGAAGTAGAAGAATTCGAACTTGATTAGATAGAGTTCGAATTGTGCATTAAGAAGGAGCAGTACTCCATAAATAGAAGGATGTGAGAGAGAGGGAAGAGGATTTTCGAAAATTAAATTAAGAGGATTTTAAAAATATTTTGAAAAATTGATTGATAATTTTCGAAAATTGAAGTTGGAAGAGAAATCAAGTGATTTTTGAAAAAAAGGTTTTGAGATTAGAAGTTAAAAAGATTTGATTGAAAACTATTTTGAAAAAGATGTGGTTGAGAAGATATGATTGGTTCTTTAAAAAAATTGTGATTGAGAAGATATGATTTGAAAACAATTTTAAAAGATATGTTTTGAAAATTATTTTAAAAGATTTGATTTTGAAAATTAGTGACTTGCCTAACAAGAAAAGATATGATTCAAACATTAAACCTTTCTCAACAGAAAAGGTAACAAAATTGAGATGTTCAATCAAATCATTAATTGTTAGGAAGTATCTTTGAAAAAGGAAAGAAATTGATTTTGAAAACATTTGATTGAAAAGATATGATTTGAAAAAGATTTGATTTTGAAAAACTTTGAAAACTTGAAAAAAATTGATTTTGAAAACAAAATCTTCCCCCTAGCACCATCCTGGCATTAAACGCCCAGAATGGTATACATTCTGGCGTTTAACGCCCAAAATGCTACCTCTTTGGGCGTTAAACGCCCAACCAGGTGCCCTGGCTGGCGTTTAAACGCCAGTCTGTCTTCTTCACTGGGCATTTTTGAATGCTCAGCTTTTTCTGTATAATTCCTCTGCAGTATGTTCTGAATCTTCAATTCTTTGCATCATTTACTTGAAAAGACACAAATTAAAAATATTTTTGGATTTTTATTAATCAAAATGCAACAAGAATCAAATAACAATGCATGCAAGACACCAAACTTAGCAGTTTGTATACTACTGACACTATATGAGACACATAGACACTCAAGCCAAAAGAATTCAAAGATCAGAGTAAGAAATCATCAAGAAGTACTTGAAGATCTTTAAGACACATGAATGAATGCATGCAATTGACACCAAACTTAAGATGAGACACTAGACTTAAGCAAGAAACATCAAATATTTTTGGTTTTTATGATTTTGTAAATTTTTTTTGTGTTTTTCGAAAATTAAGTGGAAAAAGATATCAAAATTCTTAATGAGAATTCCAGGAATCAGTGCAACGCTAGTCTAAGACTCCGGTCCAGGAATTAGACATGGCTTCACAGCCAGCCAAGCTTTCAAAGAAAGCTTCGGTCCAAAACACTAGACATGACAAAAGGTCAGCCAAGCCTTAGCAGATCACTGCTCCAAAAGCGAAGTTGATGAAAATCAACAAGCTCTTGTGGTGATAAGTTGAAACCTCGGTCCAATGAGATTAGACATGGCTTCTCAGCCAACCAGACTTCAACAAATCATCATGAAACTCTAGAATTCATCTTCAAGAATTTCAAAAAAAAAAATACCTAATCTAAGCAACAAGATGAACCGTCAGTTGTCCAAACTGAACAATCCCTGGCATTGTTACCAAAAGCTTGCTCAAAACTTGAACAATCCCCGGCAACGGCGCCAAAAACTTGGTGCGCGAAATTGTGAACAATACTTTTTCACAACTCTCATAATCCCCGGTAATGGCTCCACAAACGTGGTAGCTCAATACCATGGCATTACACAACTTCGCACAACTAACCAGCAAGTGCACTGGGTCGTCCAAGTAATACCTTACGTGAGTAAGGGTCGATCCCACGGAGATTGTTAGTATTGAAGCAAGCTATGGTCATCTTGTAAATCTTAGTCAGGCAAACTCAAATGTATATGATGAACGAAAATAACATAAAGATAAAGATAGTGATACTTATGTAATTCATTGGTAGGAACTTCAGATAAGCGCATGAAGATGCCTTCCCTTCCGTCTCTCTGCTTTCCTACTGCCTTCATCCAATCCTTCTTACTCCTTTCCATGGCAAGCTTGTGTAGGGTTTCACCATTGTCAGTGGCTACCTCCCATCCTCTCAGTGAAAGCGATTGCATATGCCCTGTCACGGCACGCGGAATTCAGCTGTCGGTTCTCGGTCAGGCCGGAATAATATCCATCGATACTTTTGCGTCTGTCACTAACGCCCCGCCTGCTAGGAGTTTGAAGCACGTCACAGTCATTCAGTCATTGAATCCTACTCAGAATACCATAGACAAGGTTAGACCTTCCGGATTCTCTTGAATGCTGCTATCAGTTCTCGCCTATACCACGAAGACTCTGATCTCACGAAATGGTTGGCTCGTTTGTCAGGCGAGCACTCGGTTGTCAGGCGATCAACCATGCATCGTGCAATCAGGAATCCAAGAGATATTCACTAAGCCTCAGATGCTTGTAGAACAAGAATGGTTGTCAGTCACCTTGTTCATGAGTGAGAATGATGATGAGTGTCAATCATCACCTTCATCAAGTTGAAGAACAAGTGATATCTTGGACAAAGAACAAGCGGAATTGAATAGAAGAACAATAGTAATTGCATTAATACTCGAGGTACAGCAGAGCTCCACACCTTAATCTATGGTGTGTAGAAACTCCACCGTTGAAAATACATAAGAACAAGGTCTAGGCATGGCCGTGAGGCCAGCCTCCCAAAGTGATCAAAAGATCTAAAGAAAAAGGTTCCAAAGATCCGAAGATTTTTTAATACAATAGTAAAAGGTCCTACTTATAGAAAACTAGTAACCTAAGGTGTACAGAAATGAGTAAATGACATAAAAATCCACTTCTAGGCCCACTTGGTGTGTGCTTGGGCTGAGCAATGAAGCATTTTTCGTGTAGAGACTCTTCTTGGAGTTAAACGCCAGCTTTGGTGCCAGTTTGGGCGTTTAACTCCCATTTGGGTGCCAGTTCCAGCGTTTAACGCTGGGATTTCTTGAGGTGACTTTGAACGCCGGTTTGGGCCATCAAATCTTGGGCAAAGTATGAACTATCATATATTACTGGAAAGCCCAGGATGTCTACTTTCCAACGCCGTTGAGAGCGCGCCAATTGGGCTTCTGTAGCTCCAGAAAATCCACTTCGAGTGCAAGGGGTTAGAATCCAACAGCATCTGCAGTCCTTTTGAGTCTCTGGATCAGATTTCTGCTCAGGTCCCTCAATTTCAGCCAGAAAATACCTGAAATCACAGAAAAACACACAAACTCATAGTAAAGTCCAGAAAAGTGAATTTTAACTAAAAACTAATAAAAATATACTAAAAACTAACTAGATCATACCAAAAACATACTAAAAACAATGCCAAAAAGTGTACAAATTATCCGCTCATCAAGGACCTGACCGAATTCTTCAAAGAAGAAGAACACATGGCAGCCGAAAACAACAACAATGCCAACAATGCAAGGAAGGTGCTGGGTGACTTTACTGCACCTACTCCTGACTTCTATGGGAGAAGCATCTCTATCCCTGCCATTGGAGCAAACAACTTTGAGCTTAAGCCTCAATTAGTTTCTCTAATGCAACAGAATTGCAAGTTCCATGGACTTCCAATGGAATATCCTCATCAGTTTTTAGCTGAGTTCTTGCAAATCTGTGACACAGTCAAGACTAATGGGGTTGACCCTGAGGTCTACAGACTTATGCTATTCCCTTTTGCTGTAAGAGACAGAGCTAGAATATGGTTGGACTCACAACCTAAAGATAGCCTGGACTCTTGGGAAAAGCTAGTCAATGCCTTCTTGGCAAAGTTCTTTCCACCTCAAAAATGGAGTAAGCTTAGAGTGGAAGTCCAAACCTTCAGACAGAAGGATGGAGAATCCCTCTATGAAGCTTGGGAAAGATACAAACAATTAATCAGAAAATGTCCCTCAGACATGCTTTCTGAATGGAGCATCACAGGTATCTTCTATGATGATCTCTCTGAACTATCCAAGATGTCTTTGGATAGCTCTGCTGGAGGATCTCTTCATCTGAAGAAGACGCCTGCAGAAGCTCAAGAGCTAATTGAAATGGTTGCAAATAACCAATTCATGTACACTTCTGAAAGGAATCCTGTGAACAATGGGACTAGTCAGAAGAAAGGAGTTCTTGAGATTGATACTCTGAATGCCATATTGGCTCAGAACAAGATATTGACTCAACAAGTCAATTTGATTTCTCAAAGTCTGTCTGGAATGCAAAATGCACCAAGCAGTACTAAAGATGCTTCATCTGAAGAAGAAGCATATGATCCTGAGAACCCTTCAATGGAAGAGGTGAATTACCTAGGAGAACCCTATGGAAACACCTATAATTCTTCATGGAGAAATCACCCAAATTTCTAATGGAAGAATCAAGAGAGACCTCAACAAGGTTTCAATAATAATAATGGTGGAAGAAACAGGCTTGGCAATAACAAGCCTTTTCCATCATCTTCTCAGCAACAGACAGAGAGTTCTAAGCAGAACACCTCTGACTTAGCAACCATGGTCTCTGATCTAATCAAAACCACTCAAAGTTTCATGAATGAAACAAGGTCCTCCATCAGAAATTTGGAAGGACAAGTGGGTCAGCTGAGCAAGAAAGTTACTGAACTCCCTCCTAATACTCTCCCAAATAATACAGAAGAAAATCCAAAAGGAGAGTGCAAAGCCATAACCATGGCCGAATGTGGAGAGGAAAGAGAGGAGATGGACGCCACTGAGGAAGACCTCAATGGGCGTGCACCAACCTCCTCTGAGTTCCCCAATGAGGAACCATGGGAATCTGAGGCTCAAAATGAGACCATAGAGATTCCATTGGACTTACTTCTGCCTTTCATGAGCTCTGATGAGTATTCTTCCTCTGAAGAGGATGAGTATGTCACTGAAGAGCAAGTTGCTAAATACCTTGGAGCAATCATGAAGCTAAATGACAAGTTATTTGGAAATGAGACTTGGGAAGATGAACCTCCCTTGCTCACCAAAGAACTGGATGACTTGTCTAGGCAGAAATTATCTCAAAAGAGACAAGATCCTGGGAAGTTTTCCATACCTTGTACCATAGGCACCATGACCTTCAAGAAGGCCCTATGTGACTTAGGGTCAAGTGTGAACCTCATGCCTCTCTCTGTAATGGAGAAGCTAGGGATCTTTGAGGTACAAGCTGCAAGAATCTCATTGGAGATGGCAGACAACTCAAGAAAACAAGCTCATGGACTTGTAGAGAATGTTTTGGTAAAAGTTGAAGACCATTACATCCCTACTGATTTCATAGTCCTAGAGACTGGGAAGTGCATGGATGAATCCATCATCCTTGGCAGACCCTTCCTAGCCACAGCAAAGGCTGTGATTGATGTTGATAGAGGAGAGTTGATCATTCAAGTGAATGAAGAATCCTTGGTGTTTAAAGCTCAAGGATATCCCTCTGTCATCATGGAGAAGAAGCATGAAGAGCTTCTCTCAAAACAGAGCCAAACAGAGCCCCCACAGTCAAACTCTAAGTTTGGTGTTGGGAGGCCACAACCAAACTCTAAGTTTGGTGTTGAACCCCCACATTCAAACTCTAAGTTTGGTGTTGGGAGGTTCCCACATGACTCTGAGTATCTGTGAGGCTCCATGAGAGCCATCTGTCAAGCTACTGACATTAAAGAAGCGCTTGTTGGGAGGCAACCCAATGATTATATTTTATATATTTTCTTTTGTTATTTTATGCTTTTTGTAGATTGATGATCACAAGAAGTCACAAAATCAATGAAAAAAGCAAAAACAAAATGAAAAACAGGAAGAAAAACAGAACACCCTGGAAGAAGATGTTGCTGGCGTTCAAACGCCAGTAAGCCTAGCAGTTGGGCGTTTAACGCCCAGTCTGGCACCATTCTGGGCGTTTAACGCCAGAAAGGGGCACCAGACTGGCGTTAAACGCCAGAAAAGGGCAAGAACCTGGCGTTAAACGCCAGGAATGGGCACCAGCCCGGCGTTTAACGCCAGAAATGGCTCAAAACGTGATTTTGAGCAACATTTGGTGCAGGGATGACTTTTCCTTGACACCACAGGATCTGTGGACCCCACAGGACCCCCACCCACCCCACCACCACCCTCTCTCTTCTTCCCCCATTCATCAATCACCTCAATACCTCTTCCCCAAAACCCTTCACCTATCAAATCCCATCTTTCTCTTCACCACTCACATCCATCCTTCATAAAACCCCACCAATCTCACCCTTCAAATTCAAACCACTTTCCCTCCCAAACCCACCCATAATGGCCGAATTACCTTCTCCCCTCTCTCCTATAAATACCCTTCTTCACTCTTTCATTTTCACACAACCTAAACACTACTTCTCCCCCTCTTTGGCCGAACACACCACCATCTCCCTCTTCCTCATTTCTTCTTCTTCTACTCTCTTTTTTTGCTCGAGGACGAGCAAACCTTTTAAGTCTGGTGTGGTAAAAGCGTTGCTTTTTCGTTTTTCCATAACCATTTATGGCATCCAAGGCCGGAGAAACCTCTAGAAAGAGGAAAGGGAAGGCAAAAGCTTCCACCTCCGAGTCATGGGAGATGGATAGATTCATCTCAAGGGTGCATCAAGACCACTTCTATGAAGTTGTGGCCTTGAAGAAGGTGATCCCCGAGGTCCCCTTTTCACTCAAAAAGGGTGAATATCCGGAGATCCGCCATGAGATCCGAAGAAGAGGTTGGGAAGTACTTACCAACCCCATTCAACAAGTCGGAATCTTGATGGTTCAAGAGTTCTATGCTAATGCATGGATCACCAAGAACCATGATCAAAGTGTGAACCCGGATCCAAAGAATTATCTTACTATGGTTCGGGGGAAATACTTGGATTTTAGTCCGAAAAATGTAAGGTTAGCATTCAACTTGCCTATGATGCAAGGAGATGAACATCCTTACACAAGAAGGGTCAACTTTGATCAAAGGTTGGACCAAGTCCTCACAGTCATATGTGAAGAGGGCGCACAATGGAAGAGAGATTCAAGAGGCAAGCCGGTTCAATTGAGAAGGCATGACCTCAAGCCCGTGGCTAGAGGATGGTTAGAGTTCATTCAACGCTCAATCATTCCCACTAGCAACCGGTCCGAAGTTACTCTAGACCGGGCCATCATGATCCATAGCATCATGATTGGAGAAGAAGTGGAAGTTCATGAGGTTATAGCCCAAGAACTCTATAAAGTGGCGGACAAGTCTTCCACCTTGGCAAGGCTAGCCTTTCCTCATCTCATTTGTCCCCTCTGTTATTCAGTTGGAGTTGACATAGAAGGAGATACCCCCATTGATGAGGACAAGCCCATCACCAAGAAAAGGATGGAGCACACAAGAGACCCCTCTCATCAAGAGATCCCTGAGATGCGTCAAGGGATGCACTTTCCTCCACAAGACTATTGGGAGCAAGTAAACACCTCCCTAGGAGAACTAAGTTCCAACATGGGACAACTAAGGGTGGAGCATCAAGAACACTCCATTCTCCTCCATGAAATTAGAGAAGATCAAAGAATCATGAGAGAGGAGCAACAAAGACAAGGAAGAGACATTGAGGAGCTCAAGCACTCCATAGGATCTTCAAGAGGAAGAAAGAGCCGCCATCACTAAGGTGGACCCGTTCTTTGATTTCCTTGTTCTTTATTTTCTGTTTTTCGAAAATTAATGCTTATGTTTGTCCATGTTTGTGTCTTGTGATCATTAGTGTCTTAGTGTCTATGCCTTAAAGTTATGAATGTCCTATGAATCCATCACCTTTCTTAAACGTGCTTAATTGAGAAAAAAGGAAAGAATTGCATGAATTTTGAATTTTATAATAGTTTAATTATTTTGATGTGGTGGCATTACTTTTGTCTTCTGAATGTATGCTTAAACAGTGCATATGTCTTTTGAATTTGTGGTTCATGAATGTTGGCTCTTGAAAGAATGATGAAAAAGGAGACATGTTACTGAGGATCTGAAAAATCATAAAAATGATTCTTGAAGCAAGAAAAAGCAGTGAACACAAAAAAAAAAGCGAAAAAAAAAACGAAAAAAAAAGAGAGAAAAAAGAAAAAAAAAGAAAGAATAAAGTTGTGATCCAAGGCAATAAGAGTGTGCTTAAGAACCCTGGATACCTCTAATTGGGGACTTTAGCAAAGCTGAGTCACAATCTGAAAAGGTTCACCCAATTATGTGTCTGTGGCATGTATGTATCCGGTGGTAATACTGGAAGACAGAGTGCTTTGGGCCACGGCCAAGACTCAATAAGTAGCTGTGTTCAAGAATCATCATACTTAACTAGGAGAATCAATAACACTATCTGGATTCTGAGTTCCTAAAGAAGCCAATCATTCTGAATTCCAAAGGATAAAGTGAGATGCCAAAACTATTCAGAGGCAAAAAGCTAAAAGCCCCGCTCATCTAATTAATACTGATCTTCATAGATGTTTTTGGAGTTCATTGCATATTCTCTTCTTTTTATCTTATTTGATTTTCAGTTGCTTGGGGACAAGCAACAATTTAAGTTTGGTGTTGTGATGAGCGGATAATTTGTACGCTTTTTGGCATTGTTTTTAGTATGTTTTTAGTATCTTTTAGTTAGTTTTTAGTATATTTTTATTAGTTTTTAGTTAAAATTCACTTTTCTGGACTTTACTATGAGTTTGTGTGTTTTTCTGTGATTTCAGGTATTTTCTGGCTGAAATTGAGGGATCTGAGCAAAAATCTGATCCAGAGACTAAAAAGGACTGCAGATGCTGTTGGATTCTGACCTCCCTGCACTCGAAGTGGATTTTCTGGAGCTACAGAAGACCAATTGGCGCGCTCTTAACGGCGTTGGAAAGTAGACATCCTGGGCTTTCCAGCAATATATGATAGTCCATACTTTGCCCAAGATTTGATGGCCCAAACCGGCGTTCAAAGTCACCTCAAGAAATTCCAGCGTTAAACGCCGGAACTGGCACCTAATTGGGAGTTAAACGCCCAAACTGGCATAAAAGCTGGCGTTTAACTCCAAGAAGAGTCTCTACACGAAAATGCTTCATTGCTCAGCCCAAGCACACACCAAGTGGGCCCGGAAGTGGATTTTTATGTCTTCTACTCATCTTTGTAAACCTTAGGCTACTAGTTTTCTATAAGTAGGACCTTTTACTATTGTATTTTAAAAATCTTTTGATCATGTTTTGATGATTGAACCCTCATTGGGAGGCTGGCCTCACGGCCATGCCTAGACCTTGTTCTTATGTATTTTCAACGGTGGAGTTTCTACACACCATAGATTAAGGTGTGGAGCTCTGCTGTACCTCGAGTATTAATGCAATTACTATTGTTCTTCTATTCAATTCCGCTTGTTCTTTGTCCAAGATATCACTTGTTCTTCAACTTGATGAATGTGATGATCCGTGACACTCATCATCATTCTCACTCATGAATAAGGTGACTGACAACCATTCTTGTTCTACAAGCAATCAAAGCTCTAGTGAATATCTCTTGGATTCCTGATAACACGATGCATGGTTGATCGCCTGACAACCGAGTGCTCGCCTGACAAACGAGCCAGCCATTCCGTGAGATCAGAGTCTTCGTGGTATAGGCAGGACCTGATGGCGGCATTCAAGAGAATCCGGAAGGTCTAACCTTGTCTGTGGTATTCTGAGTAGGATTCAATGATTGAATGACTGTGACGTGCTTCAAACTCCTAGCAGGCGGGGCATTAGTGACAGACGCAAAAGTATCAATGGATATTATTCCGGCCTGACCGAGAACCGACAGCTGAATTCCGCTATGCCGTGACAGGGCATATGCCAATCGCTTTCACTGAGAGGATGGGAGGTAGCCACTGACAATGGTGAAACCCTACACGAGCTTGCCATGGAAAGGAGTAAGAAGGATTGGATGAAGACAGTAGCAAAGCAGAGAGACGGAAGGGAAGGCATCTTCATGCGCTTATCTGAAGTTCCTACCAATGAATTACATAAGTATCTCTATCTTTACCTTTTATGTTATTTTCGTTCATCACCATCATACATTTGAGTCTGCCTGACTAAGATTTACAAGATGACCATAGCTTGCTTCATAGCAACAATCTCCGTGGGATCGACCCTTACTCACGTAAGGTATTACTTGGACGACCCAGTGCACTTGCTGGTTAGTTGTGCGAAGTTGTGTTTATGCCATGGTATTGAGCACCAAGTCTTTGGAGCCATTACCGGGGATTATTTGAATATGGACAAAGTAGTGATCACAATTTCGTGCACCAAGCAACTTCTTCACTTGTTGCCTGGTGAACTCTTAGGGAATCCTTCTTCCCACCTTGTTGTTTGCAATGTCAGCAAACCAAGGTGCTTGTTGAACTTGAAGAAGATGTTCATCTGGGAACTTCTCATTCACTAGTTGTAGTGCATCTTGGTTGATCTCCTGTGGCAGTCTTAATAGATGGTATGTAACTTGGTTCTCATTTTCCTTTCTATCTCTCACTTCAATGTCAAATTCTTGTAGTAACAGCACCCATCTGATAAGTCTTTGCTTGGCATCCTGTTTAGACATGAGATACTTGAGAACAGCATGATCAGTATATACTACAACTTTTGAACCAATCAAGTATTGTCTAAATTTGTCAAATGTGTACACAATTGCCAAGAGTTCTTTTTCTGTGGTGGTGTAATTTTTTTGTGCCTCATTTAACACCTTGCATGCATAGTATATAACATGATGCAACTTATCTTTCTTTTGTCCCAATACAGCACCAATTGCAACATCACTTGTATCACACATGAGTTCAAAGGGAAGTCTCCATTCCGGGGGTGTGATAATTGGTGCCGTAGTGAGTTTAATTTTCAAGGTTTCAAAGGCATGCTTGCAATTATCATCAAAGACAAAAGGATTGACAGCCACTAGCAAATTGCTTAGTGGTTTGGCTATTTTTTGAAAAATCCTTGATGAATCTTCTGTAAAACCCAGCATGCCCAAGAAAACTTCTCACTGCTTTTACATTGACTGGTATAGAAAGCTTTTCTATGTTCTCTATTTTAGCTCTGTCAATTTTATACCATTGCTTGAAACCTTATGCCCAAGAACAATACCCTCTGGTACCATGAAATGACATTTTTCCCAATTTAAAACTAAATTTATTTCTTAGCATCTTTTCAAGACAAGGGTTAGATCTGCTGTAGGAGCGGAGAAAAAACCAAATACTCTCCTTTGTTGTTCATTCCCATTCGGGTTTGCCACATTGGCATTATCAGTATTAATCTCTACGTTAGAGTCCAGAGAATTCCCAGTGAGATAACCTGTGTAAAGAAATAAAAAAATACTAAATAAAAAAATTAAATAAATAAATAAAAGTTAAAATAAAAATAACTAGGTAACACCAAACTTAATTTCAGAAATTAAGAAAAATATTAGTGCTATTTATTTATTTAAAATATTTTTTGTTTTCGAAAATAATAAAATAAAATTAAAATAAAATTAAAATTAAAACGCCTAATATAAGCAATCAAACAACTGATAGTTGTTAATCACTATCAATCCGCGGCAACGGCGCCAAAAACTTGATGCGGTGTTTTACAACCCACAAACTAACCGGCAAGTGCACCGGGTCGTACCAAGTAATACCTTATGTGAGTAAGGGTCGATCCCACGAGGATTGATGGACTAAGCAACAATGCTTAAGTGATTGGCTTAGTTAGACAAACAGAAAAGAGTGTTTTGGTATCCAAAGAGCATTAAACAGTAAATTAAGAATTTCAGAAAGCAAGCAGCGATGGGTTGGGAATAAAATATGGAGAAAACAGTTAAGGCTTCAGAGTTATCTATTTTTCCGGATTGATTTTTCTTACTAACTATTTTAATCATGCAAGATTTAATTAATGGCAAACTATATGTGACTAGACCCTAATTCCTTAGACCTTCCTAGTATCCTCTAAAATTCATTAACTGCCAATTCCTTGGACAATTAAATCCAATTAGAAGGTGATGATTGAATTCCAGTTTATAAGCCACAGGAATCCTAATTATCCAAAAATAAGGGGATTATATGTCACGTATCCCGATAAATACAAACAATTAGAAATTCAGGATAATATGTTTTCAAGCTGTTGTTCAAGTAAAGAGCTTTTCCAAGTTTTACAAGAACTCAATTAGAACATGGGTCATACTTCCGTTCCACCCGAATTCATAAAATAAAGAACGAAAACAATTATTGAGATATAAATCAAAACATGGATTAAATTAGAAAGATCAAATGAATCAATCCATACAAATATACAAAGCTCCTAACCTTAACAATGAAGGATTAGTTGCTCATGGTTCAGAGAAGAAAACAAGGATTCTGGTAAAATGTACTGAGTTTCAATCTGATGGCATCAGATCCCTTTTTATAACTAATCCTAATAAATATAAAATCTAATTATCTAAAATTAAAAATAATATCTTTTCCTAAAAAATAAGATTTGAATTTAAATTCGAATTAATTAACAAGTCTTCAGCTGATAGGTGGGGACCACTTGTTTTGTCCATTCTGCAGCTTTTAATCTGTGTTTTCTGGACTGGAAACTGGGTCAAAACATCCTAGAAATCGCCCCCAGCATTTTTTGTGTTTTTTTGCACGTGGCGCATGTCACGCGTACGCGTCAGTCACGCGGACGCGTCGCTGGTCTTCCTCGCAAGTCACGCGGACGCGTCGGTCATGCGGACGCGTCGGTCATGCGGACGCGTCGCTGAGCGAATCTTCAATTCACGCGTGCGCGTCAGTCACGCGCACGCGTCGCCATGGATACCTCCAATTCACGCGCACGCGTCAGGCACGCGTGTGCGTCGCTCCTCGCAGCTATCTTCTTTGATTCTCGTGCTGCAGAAACTCCATCAAATTTCGCCAAATGCTACCTAAAATAAACAAAATTGCAAAAGACTCAAAGTAGTATCCATAGTGGATAAAATATAACTAATTCTTGATTAAACTCAACAAATTAGATGCAAATTCACTAGGAAAAGATAGAAAAGATGCTTACGCATCACATTGCATAGCCCAAAAGGGCATCCTCTTGTAGGCAAAGACTCTAAATGGACAGGTGAAGAGGTCTTTTCTTGGTCCTTAGGATCCACCACTATTTAATTGTATCCAGAGTATCCATCCAAGAAGTAGTAGTAAGCATGGCCAGCCAATCTTTCAAGCATTTGGTCAATGAAGGGGAGAGGGAAGTGGTCCTTCTTTGTGGCATCATTCAGCCTTCTATGATCAATACATATCCTCCACCCTGTCACTGTCCTTGTGGAAATGAGTTCATTTTTCTCATTAAAGATGACAGTCATGCCACCTTTCTTTGGCACCACTTGAACTGGGCTCACCCAAGAGCTGTTAGAAATTGGATAGATGATTCCAGCATTCCATAACTTCATCACTGATGAGCGGATAATTTATACACTTTTTTGCATTGTTTTTAGGTAATTTTTAGTAGGATCTAGCTACTTTTAGGGATGTTTTCATTAGTTTTTATGTAAAATTCACATTTCTGGACTTTAATATGAGTTTGTGTGTTTTTCTGTGATTTCAGGTATTTTCTGGCTGAAATTGAAGGACCTGAGCAAAACTCTGATAGAAGGCTGACAAAGGACTGATGATGTTGTTGGATTCTGACCTCCCTGTACTCAAAATGAATTTTCTGGAGCTACAGAACTCCAAATGGTGCGCTCTCAACGGTGTTGGAAAGTAGACATCCAGAGCTTTCCAGCAATATATAATAGTTCATACTTTATTTGAGATTAGATGACGTAAACTGGCGCTCAACGCCAGTTCCATGCTGCATTCTGGAGTCAAACACTAGAAACACGTCACGAACCAGAGTTGAACGCCAAAAACACGTTACAACTTGGCGTTCAACTCCAAAAGAAGCCTCTGCACGTGTAAAGCTCAAGCTCAGCCCAAGCACACACCAAGTAGGCTCCGAAAGTAGATTTCTGCATCAATTACTTACTTCTGTAAACCCTAGTAGCTAGTCTAGTATAAATAGGACATTTTACTATTGTATTAGACATCTTTGGTCTCGGTTTTATTCCATTATTCATCTTAGGAGACTATTGATCTTTCATGGGGGGCTGGCCATTCGGCCATGCCTTGACCTTCATCACTTATGTATTTTCAACGGTGGAGTTTCTACACACCATAGATTAAGGGTGTGGAGCTCTACTGTACCTCATGTTTTAATGCAATTACTACTATTTTCTATTCAATTCAGTTTATTCCTATTCTAAGATATTCGTTGCACATCACCATGACGAATGTGATGATCCATGACACTCATCATCATTCTCACCTATGAACGCGTGACTGACAACCATTTACGTTCTACCTTAGGCCGGGTGCATATCTCTTGGATTCCTTAATCAGAATCTTCGTGGTATAAGCTAGAATTGATGGTGGCATTCATGAGAATCTAGAAAGTCTAAACCTTGTTTGTGGTATTCCGAGTAGGATTCAGGGATTGAATGACTGTGACGAGCTTCAAACTCGCGATTGTTGGGCGTGATGACAAACGCAAAAGGATCAAGGGATTCTATTCCGACATGATCGAGAACCGACAGATGATTAGCCGTGCTGTGACAGAGTATTTGGACCATTTTCACTGAGAGGATGGGGTGTAGCCATTGACAACGGTGATGCCCTACATACAGCTTGCCATGGAAAGGAGTAAGAAGGATTGGATGAAGGTAGTAGGAAAGCAGAGATTCAGAAGGAGCACAGCACCTTCATATGCCTATCTGAAATTCCCATCAATGATCTACATAAGTATTTCTATCTTTATTTTCTGTTTATTTATTATTATTATTCGAAAACTCCATAACCAATTATTATCCACCTAACTGAGATCTACAAGATGACCATAGCTTGCTTCATACCAACAATCTCCATGGGATCGACCCTTACTCACGTAAGCTTTATTACTTGGATGACCCAGTGCACTTGCTGGTTAGTTGTGCGAGGTTGTGAAGAAAGTGCTGAGTTATAAACGCGCATACCAAGTTGAATGCCATTATTAGAGATCACAATTTCGTGCACCAATCACCTCCTTCTGAACTACTTCCTTCATGGTTGGGTTAAGCCTTTGATCGAGTTTTGGATTCACCGCCCCATAAAAGTTTTGATTATGAATCCACTCTTTTGGAAAGCGCACCAAAATTATCATCAAGTAATAACCCACAGTGGAGTGGGATCGTATCCACAGAGATTGGTAAATTTGAGCAGTTTTAATTAATTGATGAATTAGTCAAGCGGGTCAGATAGATTGTAATTACGGAATTATAAATGGCAGAATTGTAAAGTGCAGAATCATAAATGACTTCATTGTAAATGGGAATGGGGAATTACAGAATGTAAAAGCAAGCTATAAAGAAAGTGGTAGATAAGAATGGGGTGATTCATTAAGATCAGGAGATGTTGTCTCTTTGTATCAATTCCAGCTTATATCCTCTTCAATCATGCAACTCATTGACCTCTTGGCAATCATGATTGATTGAGCCCCAATCCCTTGGTGACTCAATCTTTCAGATCTTGATCAATAGCCAATTCCTTGGTCTAATTGTTCATGAAGAGAGATATGCTTGGTCCCTGATTATACCACACATCATCATAGGTCCAAGTAGAGGGAGGATTATATGTCACCATATCCAAACACCAAAACCCAGATCCTACTCAAGTGTGAGAAGGGATTTCAAGCATGGTTTCATGTTTCCTTTTGCAAGGTTCCCATGAAACCCATTTTCGCATTCAATCTCTTTCCCAAGATAATTGAACACTAAGCATGGAAAACGAAATTCTTTCTAGCAAATCAAAGAGAAATAAAGAGAAGAAGAATTTCACTATCATCAATCCATCAATTCCAACAGAGCTCCCTCTCTCAATGAAAGGGAATTTAGCTATTCATATCTCAAAGAAAAGTACTCGAAAGTAAAGAAGATGATGAAGTGTAAAAGTAGATCAAAAACTTAGCTCTCTAACTACTTAACCCCCCTTTTTCAGTACTTCTTGGGGGTATTTATACTACTCCTTGCTCTCAAAATAAAAGAATTACAAAAGTGAAAAAGGAAAATTACAATTTGGAGGGAAAAGAAACTCAATAAGCGTGACTTCCCAACTGGCGTGTGGCTGGCGCTTTAGTGGCGTGCCACGTGCTCCTCTAATTCTGGCTTGGCGTGCCGCGCCCGATCCCTCAAGTGGCATGCTTCTCTTCAATAACATCCCTGGTGTGCCACGCCTTCGAGCTCAAGTGGCACGCCCAGGGTCTTTTAATACCCAATGTAGCCTAACGTGCCACGCCTTCGAGCTTAAGTGGCACGCCCTAGCCTTTTTCCTCTTCTTCTTGCCTCTGGAGACTTGAACTAGCGTGGCACGCCCAGAGTCTGGCGTGCCATGCCCTTGCTGCACGCTTCATCAAGCTTTCTGGAAAGTTGAACTAGCATGGCACGCCAAGGGTCTGACGTGCCACGCCCTTTGTAAGCAAGTGATTCTTTTGTTTGGGGTGCCACGCCACGAACTCAAGTGGCACGCCCCAATGGCTTTTGCTTCCAAAATGACACTGGCATGCCACGCCTGGGGTTCACGTGGCACCCCCAAGTAAGAAATTGTGGATGGCGTGCCACGCCCTCGACACCAAGTGGCACGCCCATGTGTTTGGCCTCCTTCGTCATCTCTGGAAACTTGTGCCAGTGTGCCACGCCTAGAGGTTGGTGTGCCATGCCCATGATCTTGCCTTGGTTCCAGTAGCTGGCGTGCCACGCCCAGCACTCAAGTGGTACGCCATAGTGAGATTCTTGGACTGGCGTGCCATGCCTTCGATACTAAGTGGCACGCCTAGCCCTTGCTTTGGCCTCTTTGTGCATTGGCGTGCCACGCCTGTTCGCTCAAGTGGCATGCCTAAGTAGGATTGAGAGCCTGGTGTACGACGCCTTCGACCTCAAGTGGCACGCCCAGACTTCATTGGCCTTCAGCCCCTTCTCTGGGATTTTGTACCAGCGTGCCATGCCATGCTGCTCAAGTGGCACGCCTATACATTTGTGGATTTCTCAAGCTTGGCGTGCCGCGCCTGGTCCCTCAAGTGGCATGCCCAAGTGACTTTTTGATGCTGGCGTGCCACGCCTTCGATACCAAGTGGCACGCCCATAGAAGATGATGGTTCAGGCGTGCCATGCCCAACCTGGTGTGCCATACCCCCTTTAATGTCCTCCATTGTTGCTCTCTGGAACTTTGTACTAGCGTGCCACGCCCAGTTTCCGGCGTGCCATGCCCATGTGAATGCTTGAGAATCCTCCTCTGAAATTTAGTACTGGCGTGTCACGCCCAGCTCATGGCGTGGCACGCTAGTTCATTTTTGTGGCACTTGCTCTAAGTGGCATGCCCGCTTCACACGCCTAGCTCATTTTTGTTGTTTTCTTCCGCTTTTTGGTGTCTTTTTCACTTGAAATTCAGCACAACTCATCTCAAAGTAATGTACCATAATATTCATCAAATAATGTATGAATTGCAATGATCAAATGAGATTTATGCTCTTTTATGGTCCTCTTTATGCAAGAAAGAAGGGTAGATGATGCAAGTCATCATAACACTAAACTTAAGCTTTGCTTGTCCCAAACAAATCAATGTGAGTAGGCCTGTTATGAATTGAGACCTTGGCCTTGAATAAATGCAACATGACTAAGGGTAGGACTAAGTGTTCAACACATGTATGAATGTTTTAATGTCATAAAGAACTCTTAGATCTTTGAGGGTTCTTTCAAGTATAAGCTTCAGGGGTCATTTCTATTGATTGTCACCTTGAAGTAGTAAGAGTTGTTTTACTTTCTGTTTGGTTGTGCTTTCTTGACCACGGCTCTAAGTGTTTTGTCTCAAGACAACCCTTTAGTTAGGCTTTCAATTAGCACTCCCAAACCAGTTGGTTTTAGTGTACTAGGTGTTGAAACACCCCTAAGAATTTACTTGCCCAGGTCTCTTCTTGAAATCACCCCTAAGGCTTTAACTCTTTTTGAGCTTTTTAATGTTTCTTTCCCATCCTAGTAGTTGATGCTCAGAGCCTTGGGTCTTTATTGCTTACTACTTCTTGGTTCTCTAGATATTCAAGGAGCACCCCTTAACTTTTTCTTGTTATACCTTCTAAGACTAGTTGCTTTCCATGACTCATTTTCTTTTTAGTTCATTCAAGGTTCTACACTTAGTTCCTTGTTTCTTAGTTTGTTGAATGATCTCTCTTGGCCTTGGTCTCTCTTACTCTTATGTTTGCATAGCTCACAGTAACTCTTATGGAGGCAAGCTCTACTTTATTTATGTTGAAAAGGAAGACTTGAAATACATTGCATTTTCTTTCTTGTAGTTTAAAGGACTCATAAAGGACTTCAAGCATGAAATAAAACTAATTAAAAAAAAACATAAACTACCCTAGCATGACTATTTATTCTTAATAGAAAGTAAATCAAACAAAAGCTTAAACATGATTCAGAAATTAGAGTGTCAACCATGGGACTTAACAACCTTGAGCAGCTTAAATCTTCAGTTCATTGGCCCCTTTCCTTTGCCTTTCTTCTTGGAAGGGGAGGAGTCATCTTCTTCCTTCTTTGAGGACCCTTCTTGTGCTTGAGTGTCCTTAGGCTTCCAAAATCCTAGCCTTCTCATATAGTTTCTTTCATTCTCCTTATGTTTGGCTAGAATCTCCTCTTGTCTAGCACTCAATTCCTCCATCCCTTGCATGAATGTGGGGTATCCGGGGTTAATAGCAGCCACAGCATTGCACAAGTGATTCAGTTTCGCTTGTGTGTTGATATCATACTGCCTCCTCAAAATGGTTCTGGCATCATAAAGATGTCTGAACTCAGTGAGGTTCCTCTGTTGCCATTTGTTCTGCTCCACTATTTTGTTAAGTGCACTTCTCACTTCCCCCCAGTCGAACTGTTCCTGCTGCTCTTTCCTCATTTGCTCCCAACTCCCTTGGAGTTGTTGTATGTTCTCATTAACTTGATCCCATTGCTTTTGTTGATAGTCTTTGAATTGGTTGACATCTTCTCTCAGGTGATGCAGGTCTCCCTTCATTTGGTGTAATCTCCTTGCAGTTGTTCCCAGTTGAATCCTTCAGGAAATTATTGGTATTGGTATTGTGGTGGTGGTAGCTGATGTGCTAGAAAGTGTAGTTGCTCTTCTGCCTCTTCTTCTTCTTCTTCTTCTTCTTCTTGTTATGGCATATGAGCATGAGCTCTATGCTCTCTGGCCCTCTGAAGTGGGTTGATAGCCAGCACTTTGGCCATCTTCTTGGCAGTTATAGGCTTGTCTTGTTTTATTAGCACCTCATCAATGATTTTCTCAACTCCAGCTTCATCACATAACCTTTGTATGATGCTGGGGAATGCCAACCTTGTGTTGTCACTGGTGCTTTTTAGCACTTTGTTAATGTTGTTGGCAATTAGCTCCCCCACATTGACATTCTCACCTTTCATGATGCTATATATGAGCACAGTTCTCTCCTTGGTCACATCTGAAGTGTTGGATGTGGGGATTAAAGATCTTCTCACAAAATCCAGCCACCCTCTAGCTTGGGGGCTCAGATCCCTTCTTCTCAATTGGTTGGGTATCCCATCATTGTCATTTATCCATTGCACATTCAGTACGTAAATTTCGTTCAGGATTTCATCAAATCCAGGGTCTTGTTGCTTCATTGTTTCTTCATAGCTCTGGGTGGAGCTTGTCCTCTTTACCATTAGCATCCTCTCTATGCTGGAGGGGCTATAGTCAATGGACTTCCCCCTCACAAAGCTAATGTAAGGGTTGTCCTGGCTGCGGCACAGCGTTAGCATAAAACTCCCCCGCCAAGCTCTCTACTACCTTCCTTGGTGGGTTGCATAAGAGTGTCCAGCCCCTATTGTTAATCTCAATGTTGATCTCAAGATGCTCATTCCTCCTTAATTGGAACCCAACATCTGGGATGATTTCCCTCTCACTCACCCAACCATAGAATTGATTTTGGTTGAATGCGGAGAGAAACTTGTATTCATTGAAAGAAAAGCTTGAGGATCCAGAAGTTGGTTCCTTGGTTTTTCTTTTCTTTGAGGCTGAGCTTTTTCGTGGTGCCATTGAGTTGAGAGAGTGTGTTTGAAGTTGTGAAAAAAAAATTGTTCTGGGATGTTGCAAGAAAATGCAAGTAAAACAGAGTTTGCTCCAACACCAAACTTAGGACTTGATTGTCCCAATCAAGAAAAGGGAAAAGAAGTAGGGGGAGGAGAGGTAATGGAAGGTGAAAAGAGAAAAGAAGAAGAAGAATGTTTAGATTCTTTTTCATGTGTGATTAGGGGTTTGAAGTGGGAGAAGAGTTGGGATAGTGAGGCTTTTATAAGGGGTGAAGAGTGTGGTTTGAATGGTGGGAAATAAAAAGAATTCAATATTTTCCCACTTAGGGAGTGGCGCCTAGCATGGGAAGAGGCGCCAACCCTTATCTCACTATGCCTCCTGCATGTGTTGAGTTCCAAAGTGTAAGTACAGTTTGACTTCTTTGCTTTATGAGTTATTCACCATGTGGGTCCCATCTTTTCTCCTGAAAATAAAACTAAAACCCCGTTAGTAATGACAAAAGAATCCTTCACATTCCTTCTTATCATGGGTAAGTAGGATTGCAACTGATGGGTGTCCCTTGGGACACCAAACTTAATCCTATTGCATCTTAATAAATTGGTTTCATCATTGTATATTTAATGTGTTCATAAAGATGAAATAACTCCAATCTTTTCATTTTCTTCTTTTTCTAACCTCTTCTGAACACATTAAACCACGTTCATGCTCTTGCCAAAATATTAAGTGCTTTTAGATTGAGTAGAATTGGGCTTGCTAGGTGATCCTTGTATGGTAGTGGTCACACCAAACTTAATCTCTGGGCTTACTCTTCAAAATCAAGTTATCAAAATGGTTGTAAGCCTAGATTAAGTGGGTGAGTGGCCACACCAAACTTATCCTTTTAGCTAGTTCTCAGCCCACTTACTCATCATTAGTAAATGTATTCATCAAGTTGCAATTTCGGAATAAAAGAGACAAAAGGATGTCAGGGTATCCTAACTACCAAAAGTGATATTGAAACTTCCTAACCTACCACTTGCAATCTAATTCTAAATGGTAATGCAACAAAAGTGTGTGAAACTAAAACTTAGACTATCCTAAGAAATGAATTTTAAACTACTTCTAAGAAAAAAAACAATAAATCAAAAGGATAAAGTGTTGGGGTGCCTCCCAACTAGCGTTTCTTTATTGTCACTAGCTTGACACTTCTCCATCTTTAGTTGAGCTTGTAGCTCACTCTCTACTCCTCCAAGGAGCCTCCCAAGTAATGTTTGAGTCTATGGCCATTGACAGTGAAAGTTCTCTGAGTCTTGTCCTCCATGAGCTCTACATGACTATAGGGAAACACCTTGAGTATGGTGAAAGGCCCTGACCATCGAGACTTGAGTTTCCCAGGGAAGAACTTGAGTCTTGAGTTGTACAGCAGCACCTTTTGTCCTTCAGTGAATTCTCTCCTTGTTATCCTATGATCATGCCACCTTTTGTGTTCTCTTTGTAGATTTTTGCATTCTCATATGCTTGATTTCTAAATTCCTCCAGCTCATTGAGTTACATTAATCTTCTTTCTCCAGCAGCTTGCTCATCATAGTTTAGCATTTTTAGAGCCCAAAACAGTCTATGCTCAAGCTCAACTGCTAAGTGGCAAGCCTTGCCATATACCAGTTGGTATGGAGACATCCCAATGGGTGTCTTGTAGGCTGTCCTGTAGGCCCATAAGGCATCGTTCAACTTCTTGGACCAGTCCTTTCTTGAGCTTCCAACAGTTTTCTCAAGAACTCTTTTTAGTTCCCTATTTGAAATCTCGGCTTGCCCGTTGGTCTGTGGGTGGTATGGAGTTGCCACCTTGTGCTTGACTCCATACCTGAGAAGGAGTGTCTCAAGTTATTTGTTGCAGAAGTGTGTCCCTCCATCACTAATGAGGGCTCTAGGAACTCCAAATCTGCTGAAGATGTTCCTTCTCAAGAAGCTTATCACAACCTTGTTGTCGTTTGCCCTTCCATCTTGAGACATAAGCCACAGCTACCAATATGTAACTATTTGAGTAGGAGGTTGGGAAGGATCCCATAAAGTCAATTCCCCATACATCAAATAGTTCAAGCTCTAGTATAAATTGTTGTGGCATCTCATTTCTCTTGGTTAGATTACTAACTCTTTGGCACTCATCACATATTGACACCAATTCCTTAGCATCCTTGAACATTGTTGGCCAGTAAAATCCAGATTGAAGCATCTTTACTGCTGTTCTTTCTCCACTGAAGTAGCCTCCTGATGAGCGGATAATTTATATGCTTTTGGCATTGTTTTTAGTATACTTTTAGTATGTTTTAGTTAGTTTTTATTATATTTTTATTAGTTTTTATTTAAAATTCACTTTTCTGAACTTTACTATGAGTTTGTGTGTTTTTCTGTGATTTCAGGTATTTTCTGGCTGAAATTGAGGGACCTGAGCAAAAATATGATTCAGATGCTGAAAAGGGCTGCAGATGCTGTTGGATTCTGACCTCCCTGCACTCGAAGTGGATTTTCTGGAGCTATAGAAGCCCAATTGACGCGCTCTCAATTGTGTTTAAAAGTAGACATCCAGGGCTTTCCAGCAATATGTAATAGTCCATACTTTGCCCGAGATTTGATAGCCCAAACAGGCGTTCCAAGTCAGCTTCAGAATTTCCGGCGTTAAACGCCGGAACTGGCACAAAAGTGGGAGTTAAACGCCCAAACTGGCACAAAAGCTGGCGTTTAACTCCAAGAAAAGTCTCTACACATAGAAGCTTCAATGCTCAGCCCAAGCACACACCAAGTGGGACCGGAAGTGGATTTTTATGTCATTTACTCATTTCTGTAAACCCTAGGCTACTAGTTCTCTATAAATAGGACCTTTTGCTATTGTATTTAGAGAATCTTTCAATCTTCGGATCATCTTTTTATCATGTTTTTATGATTGAACCCTCTTTGGGAGGCTGGCCATTCGGCCATGCCTAGACCTTGTTCTTATGTATTTTCAACGGTAGAGTTTCTACACACCATAGATTAAGGTGTGGAGCTCTGCTGTACCTCGAGTATTAATGCAATTACTATTGTTCTTCTATTCAATTCAGCTTATTCTTGTTCTAAGATATCACTTGTTCCTCAACTTGATGAATATGATGATCCGTGACACTCATCATCATTCTCACCTATGAACGTGTGCCTGACAACCACCTCCGTTCTACCTTAGATTGAGTGGATATCTCTTGGATTCCTTAATCAGAATCTTCGTGGTATAAGCTAGAATCCATTGGCGGCCATTCTTGAGAATCCGGAAGGTCTAAACCTTGTCTGTGGAATTCTGAGTAGGATTCAGGGATTGAATGACTGTGACGAGCTTCAAACTCACGATTGTGGGGCGTTAGTGACAGACGCAAAAGAATCACTGGATTCTATTCCGACATGATCGAGAACCGACAGATGAATAGCCGTGCTGTGACAGAGCGCATTGAACATTTTCACTGAGAGGACGGGACTGTAGCCATTGACAATGGTGATGCCCAACATACAGCTTGCCATGGAAAGGAGTAAGAAGGATGGGATGAAGACAGTAGGAAAGCAGAGAGATGGAAGGGACAAAGCATCTCCATACGCTTATCTGAAATTCTCACCAATGAATTACATAAGTATCTCTATCTTTATTTTATGTTTTATTCATCTTTTAATCATTAATCCTCCATAACCATTTGAATCCGCCTGACTGAGATTTACAAGATGACCATAGCTTACTTCATACCAACAATCTCCGTGGGATCGACCCTTACTCGCGTAAGGTTTATTACTTGGATGACCCAGTGCACTTGCTGGTTAGTTGTGCGAAGTTGTGATAAAGAGTTGAGATTGCAATTGAGCGTACCATGTTGATGGTGACATTGATGATCACAATTTTGTGCACCAAGTTTTTGGCGCCGTTGCCGGGGATTGTTCGAGTTTGGACAATTGACGGTTCATCTTGTTGCTTACATTAGGTAATTTTATTTTATTTTGTTCTTCAGAGTTCTTAAGAATGAAATCTAGAGTTTCAGATGATGTTTTCATCATCACTGGTGCACGAAATTGTGATCATCAATGGCGCCATCAACATGGTACACTCAATTGTAATCTCAACTCTTTATTACAACTTCGCACAACTAACCAGCAAGTGCACTGGGTCGTCCAAGTAATAAATCTTACGCGAGTAAGGGTCGATCCCACGGAGATTGTTGGTATGAAGCAAGCTATGGTCACCTTGTAAATCTTAGTCAGGCAGACTCAAATGGTTATGGAGGATAACATAGAATATAAAATAAGGATAGAGATACTTATGTAATTCATTGGTGAGAATTTCAGATAAGCGTAAAGAGATGCTTTGTCCCTTCCGTCTCTCTGCTTTCCTACTGTCTTCATCCAATCCTTCTTACTCCTTTCCATGGCAAGCTGTATGTTGGGCATCACCGTTGTCAGTGGCTACAGTCCCATCCTCTCAGTGAAAATGTTCAACGCGCTCTGTCACAGCACGGCTAATCATCTGTCGGTTCTCAATCAGGTTGGAATAGAATCCATTGATTCTTTTGCGTCTGTCACTAACGCCCAGCCTTCAGGAGTTTGAAGCTTGTCACAGTCATTCAATCATTGAATCCTACTCAGAATACCACAGACAAGGTTTAGACCTTCCGGATTCTCTTGAATGCCGCCATCAATTCTAGCTTATACCACGAAGATTCCGATTAAGGGATCCAAGAGATAAACATTCAAGCCTTGTTTGCTTGTAGAACGGGAGTGGTTGTCAGGCACGCGTTCATAGGTGAGAATGATGATGAGTGTCACATAATCATCACATTCATCATGTTCTTAGGTGCGAATGAGTATCTTAGAACAAGAATAAGCTGAATTGAATAGAAGAACAATAGTAATTGCATTAATACTCGAGGTACAGCAGAGCTCCACACCTTAATCTATGGTGTGTAGAAACTCCACCGTTGAAAATACATAAGAACAAGGTTCAGGCATGGCCGTGAGGCCAGCCCCATGATCTAAGATAGCATAAGACTATTCAAAGATAGCTACCAAGATAAGAATACAATAGTAAAAGGTCCTATATGTAGAGAACTAGTAGCTTAGGGTTTACAAAGATGAGTAAATGACATAAAAATCCACTTCCGGGCCCACTTGGTGTGTGCTTGGGCTGAGCATTGAAGCATTTTCGTGTAGAGACTTCTTTTGGAGTTAAACGCCAGCTTTTGTGCCAATTTGGGCGTTTAACTTCCATTCTTGTGCCAGTTCCGGCGTTTAACACCGGGCATTCTTGAGCTGATTTGGAATGCCGGTTTGGGCCATCAAATCTTGAGCAAAGTATGGACTATTATAATTGCTGGAAAGCCCAGGATGTCTACTTTTCAACGCAGTTGAGAGCGCGCCAATTGGGATTCTGTAGCTCCAGAAAATCCACTTCGAGTGCAGGGAGGTCAGAATCCAACAGCATCTGCAGTCCTTTTCAGCCTCTGAATCAGATTTTTGCTCAGGTCCCTCAATTTCAGCCAGAAAATACCTGAAATCACAGAAAAACACACAAACTCATAGTAAAGTCCAGAAAAGTGAATTTTAACTAAAAACTAATAAAAATATAATAAAAACTAACTAAAACACACTAAAAACATACTAAAAACAATGCCAAAAAGCGTATAAATTATCCGCTCATCACAACACCAAACTTACATTGTTGCTTGTCCCCAAGCAACTGAAAATCAAATAAGATAAAAAGAAGAGAATATGCAATGAATTCTAAAAACATCTATGAAGATCAGTATTAATTAGATGAGCGGGGCTTTTAGCTTTTTGCCTCTGAACAGTTTTGGCATCTCACTCTATCCTTTGAAATTCAGAATGATTGGCTTCAATAGGAACTCAGAATCCAGATAGTGTTATTGATTCTCCTAGTTAAGTATGATGATTCTTGAACACAGCTACTTTATGAGTCTTGGCCGTGGCCCAAAGCACTCTGTCTTCCAGTATTACCACTAGATACATACATGCCACAGACACATAATTGGGTGAACCTTTTCAGATTGTGACTCAGCTTTGCTAAAGTCCCCAATTAGAGGTGTCCAGGGTTCTTAAGCACACTCTTTTTGCCTTGGATCACAACTTTATTCTTTTTCGCTTCTTTTTTTTCTCCCTTTTTTTTTTCTCTTTTTTTTTGTATTCACTGCTTTTTCTTGCTTCAAGAATCATTTTTATGATTTTTCAGATCCTCAGTAACATGTCTCCTTTTTCATCATTCTTTCAAGAGCCAACATTCATGAACAATAAATTCAAAAGACATATCCACTGTTCAAGCATACATTCAGAAATCAAAGTATTGCCACCACATTAAAATAATTAATCTGTTATAAAATTTAAAATTCGTGCAATTCTTTTCTTTTTCAATTAAGAACATTTTTCATTTAAGAAAGGTGATGGATTCATAGGACATTCATAACTTTAAGGCATAGACACTAAGACACTAATGATCATAAGACACAAACATAGATAAACATAAGCATGAAAATTCGAAAAACAGGAAAATGAAGAACAAGGAGATTAAAGAACGGGTCCACCTTAGTGATGGCGGCTTGTTCTTCCTCTTGAAGATCTTATGGAGTGCTTGAGCTCCTCAATGTCTCTTCCTTGCCTTTGTTGCTCCTCTCTCATGATTCTTTGATCTTCTCTAATTTCATGGAGGAGGATGGAATGTTCTTGGTGCTCCACCCTTAGTTGTCCCATGTTGGAACTCAATTCTCCTAGGATGGTGTTCAGTTGCTCCCAATAGTTTTGTGGAGGAAAATGCATCCCTTGAGGTATCTCAGGGATTTCATGATGAGTGGGGACTCTTGTTTGCTCCATCCTTTTCTTAGTGATGGGCTTGTCCTCATCAATGAGGATGTCTCCCTCTATGTCAACTCCAACTAAATAACAGAGGTGACAAATGAGATGAGGAAAGGCTAACCTTGCCAAGGTAGAGAACTTGTCCGCCACCTTATAAAGTTCTTGGGCTATAACCTCATGAACTTCTACTTCCTCTCCAATCATAATGCTATGAATCATGATGGCCCGGTCTATAGTAACTTCGGACCGGTTGCTAGTGTGAATGATTGAGCGTTGGATAAACTCCAACCATCCCCTAGCCACGGGCTTGAGGTCATGCCTTCTCAGTTGAACCGGCTTCCCTCTTGAATCTCTCTTCCATTGAGCGCCCTCTTCACAAATGTCTATGAGGACTTGGTCCAACCTTTGATCAAAGTTGACCCTTCTAGTGTAAGGGTGTTCATCTCCTTGCATCATGGGCAAGTTGAATGCCAACCTTACATTTTTCGGACTAAAATCTAAGTATTTCCCCCGAACCATTGTAAGCCAATTCTTTGGGTTCGGGTTCACACTTTGATCATGGTTCTTGGTGATCCATGCATTGGCATAGAACTCTTGAACCATTAAGATTCCGACTTATTGAATGGGGTTGGTAAGAACTTCCCAACCTCTTCTTCGGATCTCATGTCGGATCTCCGGATATTCACTCTTTTTGAGTTTGAAAGGGACTTCGGGGATCACCTTCTTCATGGCCACAACTTCATAGAAGTGGTCTTGATGCACCCTTGAGATGAATCTCTCCATCTTCCATGACTCGGAGGTGGAAGCTTTTGCCTTCCCTTTCCTCTTTCTAGAGGTTTCTCCGGCCTTGGATGCCATAAATGGTTATGGAAAACAAAAAGCAATGCTTTTACCACACCAAACTTAAAAGGTTTGCTCGTCCTCGAGCAAAAGAAGAAAGAAGAGAGTAGAAGAAGAAGAAATAGAGGGGATGGAGGTGGCTTTGTGGTTCGGCCAAAGGGGGAGAGGTAGTGTTTAGGTTGTGTGAAAATGAAGGAGTGAAGGTGGGTTTATATAGGGGTGGAGAGAGGGGTAGGGTTCGGTTATGAATGGGTGGGTTTGGGAGAGAAAGTGGTTTGAATTTGAATGGTGGGGTTTTATGAAGGGTGAATGTGAGTGGTGAAGAGAATAGTGGGATTTGATAGGTGAAGGGTTTTGGGGAAGAGGTGTTGAGGTGATTGGTGAATGGGTGAAGAAGAGAGAGGGTGGTGGGGTAGGTGGGGATCCTGTGGGGTCCACAGATCCTGAGGTGTCAAGGAAAATTCATCCCTGCACCAAGTGGCGAGCAAAAAGGCTCTTCATGCCAATTCTGGCGTTAAACGCCGGGCTGGTGCCCATTTCTGGCGTTTAACGCCAGCTTCATGCCCTTTCCTGGCGTTTAACGCCAGTCTGGTGCCCCTTTCTGGCATTAAACGCCCAGAATGGTGCCAGACTGGGCGTTAAACGCCCATTTGCTGCCCTTACTAGCGTTTAAACACCAGCAAGATCTTCCTCCAGGGTGTGCTATTTTTCTTTCTGTTTTTTATTCTGTTTTTGCTTTTTCAATTGATTTTGTGACTTCTCATGATCATCAACCTACAGAAAACATAAAATAACAATGGAAAATAGATAAATATAACATTGGGTTGCCTCCCAACAAGCGCTTCTTTAATGTGAGTAGCTTGACAGTGGGCTCTCATGGAGCCTTACAGATACTTAGAGCAATGTTGGAACCTCCCAACACCAAACTTAGAGTTTGAATGTGGGGGTTCAACACCAAACTTAGAAGTTGGTTGTGGCCTCCCAACAACAAACTTAGAGTTTGACTGTGGGGGCTCTGTTTGACTCTGTTTTGAGAGAAGCTCTTCATGCTTCCTCTCCATGGTGACAGAGGGATATCATTGAGCCTTAAACACAAAGGATTCTTCATTCACTTGAATGATCAATTCTCCTCTGTCCACATCAATCACAGCCTTTGCTGTGGCTAGGAAGGGTCTGCCAAGGATGATGGATTCATCCATGCACTTCTCAGTCTCTAGGACTATGAAATCAACAGGGATGTAATGGTCTTCAATCTTTACCAGAACATCTTCTACAAGCCCATAAGCTTGTTTTCTTGAATTTTCTGCCATCTCTAGTGAGATTCTTGCAGCTTGTACCTCAAAGATCCCTAGCTTCTCCATTACGGAGAGAGGCATGAGGTTTACACTTGACCCTAAGTCACACAGAGCCTTCTTAAAGGTCATGGTGCCTATGGTACAAGGTATTGAAAACATCCCAGGATCTTGTCTCTTTTGAGGTAATTTCTGCCTAGACAGGTCATCCAGTTCTTTGGTGAGCAGAGGAGGTTCGTTCTCCCAAGTCTCATTACCAAATAACTTGTCATTTAGCTTCATGATTGCTCCAAGGTACTTAGCAACTTGCTCTTCAGTGACATACTCATCCTCTTCAGAGGAAGAATACTCATCAGAGCTCATGAATGGCAGAAGTAAATCAAATGGAATCTCTATGGTCTCAGTGTGAGCCTCAGATTCCCATGGTTCCTCATTAGGGAACTCATTGGAGGCCAGTGGACGTCCATTGAGGTCTTCCTCAGTAGCGTTCACTGCCTCTTCCTCCTCTCCTAGTTCGGCCATGTGGATCATGTTAATGGCCTTGCATTCTCCTTTTGGATTCTCTTCTGTATTGCTTGGAAGAGTACTAGGAGGAAGTTCAGTAACTTTCTTACTTAGCTGTCCCACTTGTGCCTCCAAATTTCTAATGGAGGATCTTGTTTCAGTCATAAAACTTTGAGTGGTTTTGATTAGATCAGAGACCATGGTTGCTAAGTCAGAGTGGCTCTGCTTAGAACTCTCTGTCTGTTGCTGAGAAGATGATGGAAAAGGCTTGCCATTGCTAAACCTGTTTCTTCCACCATTATTGTTGTTGAAACCTTGTTGAGGTCTCTGTTGATCCTTCCATGAGAGATTTGGATGATTTCTCCATGAAGAATTATAGGTGTTTCCATAGGGTTCTCCCATGTAATTCACCTCTTCCATTGAAGGGTTCTCAGGATCGTAAGCTTCTTCTTCAGATGAAGCGTCCTTAGTACTGCCTGGTGCAGCTTGCATTCCAGACAAACTTTGAGAAATCATATTGACTTGCTGAGTCAATATTTTGTTCTGAGCCAATATGGCATTCAGAGTATCAATCTCAAGAACTCCTTTCTTCTGATTCGTCCCATTGCTCACAGGATTCCTTTCAGAAGTGTACATGAATTGGTTATTTGCAACCATTTCAATAAGTTCCTGAGCTTCTGTAGGCGTCTTCTACAGATGAAGAGATCCTCCAGCAGAACTATCCAATGACATCTTGGACAGTTCAGACAGACCATCATAGAAAATACCTATGATGCTCCATTCAGAAAGCATGTCAGAGGGACACTTTCTGATCAATTGTTTGTATCTTTCCCAAGCTTCATAGAGGGATTCACCTTCATTCTGTCTGAAGGTTTGGACTTCCACTCTAAGCTTACTCAATTTTTGAGGTGGAAAGAACTTTACCAAGAAGGCATTGACTAGCTTTTCCCAAGAGTTCAGGCTTTCTTTAGGTTGTGAATCCAACCATATCCTAGCTCTGTCTCTTATAGCAAAGGGGAATAGCATAAGCCTGTAGACCTCAGGGTCAACCCCATTAGCCTTGACAGTGTCACAGATTTGCAAGAATTCAGCTAAAAATTGATGAGGATCTTCCAATGGAAGTCCATGAAACTTGCAATTCTGTTGCATTAGAGAAACTAATTGAGACTTAAGCTCAAAGTTGTTTGCTCCAATGGCAGGGATATAGATGCTTCTCCCATAGAAGTCGGGAGTAGGTGCAGTAAAGTCACCCAGCACCTTCCTTGCATTGTCGGCACTGTTGTTGTTTTCGGCTGCCATGTCTTCTTCTTGTTTGAAGATTTCTGTTAGGTCCTCTACAGAGAGTTGTGCCTTAGCTTCACTTGGCTTTCGCTTCAAGGTCTGTTCAGGTTCAAGGTCAGCCTCAACAAGAATGCTTTTGTCTTTGCTCCTGCTCATATGAAAGAGAAGAGAACAAGAAAATATGGAATCCTCTATGTCACAGTATAGAGATTCCTTGAGGTGTCAGAGGAAAAGAAAAATAGAAGGAAGAGGTAGAAGAATTCGAACTTATCAAGAAAGATGGAGTTCGAATTGTGCATTGAGGAGTAGTGTTAGTCCATAAATAGAAGGATGTGAGAAGAAGGGAAGAAATTTTCGAAAATTAAGTAAAAGATTTTTAAAAACATTTTGAAAAATTGATTGATGATTTTCGAAAACTAAAAGTGAGAAACAAATCAAGTGATTTTTGAAAAGGAATTTGAAATAAGAAATCAAAAAGATATGATTGAAAACTATTTTTAAAAAGATGTCATAAAAAAGATATGATTTGGAAAACAATTTAAAAAGATTTGATTTTAAAATTAATGACTTAGCTAGCAAGAAAAGATATGATTCAAACATTAAACCTTTCTCAACAGAAAAGGCAACATACTTGAAATGTTGAATCAATCATTAATTGTTAGCAAGTATTTTTGAAAAATGGAAAGAAATTGATTTTGAAAATATGATTGAAAAGATATGATTTGAAAAAGATTTGATTTTGAAAAATTTTGAAAACTAAAAAAAAAATTGGCATTAAAAACAAAATCTTCCCTCTTGTGCCATCCTGGCGTTAAACGCCCAGAATGGTATACATTCTGGCGTTTAACGCCCAAAACTCACCCCTTTTGGGGGTTAAACACCCAGCTAGGCACCCTGGCTGGCGTTTAAACGCCAGTTTTCCTTCCTCACTGGGCGTTTTGAACGCCCAGCCTTTTTCTGTGTAATTCCTCTGCTGTATGTTCTGAATCTTCAATTCTCTGTATTATTGACTTGAAAAGACACAAATTAAAAATTTTTTTGAATTTTTTTTTAATGATGAGGAATAATCAAAATGCAACTAAAATCAAACAAACAATGCATGCAAGACACCAAACTTAGAAGTTTGTATACTACTGACACTAACAGAATTAGAATGCATATGAGAAACAACAAAACACTCAAGTCAAGAGAATTTAAAGATCAGAGCAAGGAAATCATCAAGAACAACTTGAAGATCACTTAAGACACATAAATGAATGCAAGAAGAACAGAAACATGCAATTGACACCAAACTTAAAATGAGACACTAGACTCAAACAAGAAACATACAATATTTTTGGTTTTTAATAATTTTGTAATTTATTTTGGATTTTTTGAAAATTAAGTGGAAAAGAAAATAAAGATATCAAAATTCTTAATAAGAATTCCAGGAATCATGCAATGTTAGTCTAAAGCTTCAGTCTAAAGAAATTAGACATGGCTAGCCAAGCTTCAGCAGGACATTGCATTCAAGAGCTAAATTGATGAAAATCAATCAGCATTGGTGATGATAATAACATCACCTTGAAACACTAGAATTCATTCTTAAGAACTCTGAAAAAAAAATACCTAAGCTAAGCAACAAGATGAACCGTCAGTTGTCCAAACTCAACAATCCCCGGCAACGGCGCCAAAAACTTGGTGCACGAAATTGTGATCATCAATGGCGCCATCAACATGGTACGCTCAATTATAATCTCAACTCTTTATCACAACTTCGCACAACTAACCAGCAAGTGCACTGGGTCGTCCAAGTAATAAACCTTATGCGAGTAAGGGTCGATCCCACGGAGATTGTTGGTATGAAGCAAGCTATGGTCACCTTGTAAATCTTAGTCAGGCAGACTCAAATGGTTATCGAGGATAACATAGAATATAAAATAAGGATAGAGATACTTATGTAATTCATTGGTGAGAATTTCAGATAAGCGTATGGAGATGCTTTGTCCCTTTCGTCTCTCTGCTTTCCTACTGTCTTCATCCAATCCTTCTTACTCCTTTCCATGGCAAGCTGTATGTTGGGCATCACCGTTGTCAGTGGCTACAGTCCCGTCCTCTCAGTGAAAATGTTCAACGCGCTCTGTCACAGCACAGATAATCATTTGTCGGTTCTCAATCAGGTTGGAATAGAATCCATTGATTCTTTTGCGTCTGTCACTAACGCCCAGCCTTCAGGAGTTTGAAGCTCGTCACAGTCATTCAATCATTGAATCCTACTCAGAATACCACAGACAAGGTTTAGACCTTCCGGATTCTCTTGAATGCCGCCATCAATTCTAGCTTATACCACGAAGATTCTGATTAAGGGATCCAAGAGATAAACATTCAAGCCTTGTTTGCTTGTAGAACGGGAGTGGTTGTCAGGCACGCGTTCATAGGTGAGAATGATGATGAGTGTCACATAATCATCACATTCATCATGTTCTTAGGTGCGAATGAGTATCTTAGAACAAGAATAAGCTGAATTGAATAGAAGAACAATAGTAATTGCATTAATACTCGAGGTACAGCAGAGCTCCACACCTCAATCTATGGTGTGTAGAAACTCCACCGTTGAAAATACATAAAAACAAGGTTCAGGCATGGCCGTGAGGCCAGCCCCATGATCTAAGATAGCATAAGACTACTCAAAGATAGCTACCAAGATAAGAATACAATAGTAAAAGGTCCTATATGTAGAGAACTAGTAGCTTAGGGTACATAAAAATCCACTTCCAGGCCCACTTGGTGTGTGCTTGGGCTGAGCATTGAAGCATTTTCGTGTAGAGACTTCTTTTGGAGTTAAACGCCAGCTTTTGTGCCAGTTTGGGCGTTTAACTCCCATTCCTGTGCCAGTTCCGGCGTTTAACGCCGAGCATTCTTGAGCTGATTTGGAACGCCGGTTTGGGCCATCAAATCTCGGGTAAAGTATGGACTATTATACATTGCTGGAAAGCCCAGGATGTCTACTTTCCAACTCAGTTGAGAGCGCGCCAATTGGGCCTCTGTAGCTCCAGAAAATTCACTTCGAGTGCAGGAAGGTCAGAATCCAACAGCATCTGCAGTCCTTTTCAGCCTCTGAATCAGATTTTTGCTCAGGTCCCTCAATTTCAGCCAGAAAATACCTGAAATCACAGAAAAATACACAAACTCATAGTAAAGTCCAGAAAAGTGAATTTTAACTAAAAGCTAATAAAAATATAATAAAAACTAACTAAAACACACTAAAAACATACTAAAAACAATGCCAAAAAGCGTATAAATTATCCGCTCATCAATCACCAAAGCTGATTGATTCTCATCAATATAGCTCTTGAATGTAATGTCCTGCTGAAGCTTGGCTAGCCATGTCTAATCTTTTTAGACTGCAGCTTTAGACTAACATTGCATGATTCCTGGAAATTCTCATTAAGAATTTTGAACCCTTGTTTTTCTTTTCCACTCAATTTTCGAAAAAGCACAAAAAAATTTATAAAATCTTAAAATCAAAAATATTTTTATGTTTCTTATTTGAGTCTAGTGTCTAATTTTAAGTTTGGTGTCAATTGCATGTCTTCATTCTTCTAATTTTCGAAAATTACATGCATTATGTTCTTCATTGATCTTCAAGTTGTTCTTGATGATTTCCTTGCTCTGATCTTTAAATTCTCTTGTTTTGTGTGTTTAGTTGTTTCTTACATGCATCTTTAAATTATTATAGTCAGTAGTATGCGAACTTCTAAGTTTGGTGTCTTGCATGCATTGTTTATTTGATCTTAGTTTTCCATGATCAGTTGCATTTTGGTTGTTTCTCATCATCAAAAATTCAAAAAAATTTTCAAAATTGTGTCTTTTCAAGTCAATAATACAGAGAATTGAAGATTCAGAACATACAGCAGAGGAATCACACAGAAAAAGCTGGGCGTTCAAAACGCCCAGTGAAGAAGGAAAACTGGCGTTTAAATGCCAGCCAGGGTACTTGGCTGGGTGTTTAACGCCCAAAAGGGTAGCATTTTGGGCGTTAAACGCCAGAATGGATACCATTCTGGGCGTTTAACGCCAGGATGGCACAAGAGGGAAGATTTTGTCTTTAATTCAATTTTTTTTTTTCAAGTTTTCATAATTTTTCAAAATCAAATCTTTTTCAAACCATATCTTTTCAATCATATATTTTCAAAATCAAGTTCTTTTCATTTTCAAAAAATACTTGCTAACAATTAATGATTTGATTCAACATTTCAAGTATGTTGCCTTTTCTGTTAAGAAATGTTTAATGTTTGAATCATATCCTTTAAATTTCTTGTTAGCCAAGTCATTAATTTTAAAAATCAAATCTTTTTAAATTGTTTTTCAATCTTATCTTTTTAATCAAATCTTTTTAAAACCATAACTCTTCAATCATATCTTCTTAATCACATCTTTTTCCAAATAATTTTCAATCTTTTTGATTTCTAATTTCAAAATCTTTTTCAAAAATCACTTTATTTCTTTCCCAACTTTAATTTTCGAAAATCATTCTTCAATTTTTCAAAATTTCTTCAAAATCTTTTAATTCATTTTCGAAAATTCTTCCCCTCTTCTCACCTCCTTCTATTTAAGGACTAACACTCCTCCACTATCAACAATTCGAACTCTATCTCTCTTGATAAGTTCGAATTCTTCTTATTCTACCTCCTCCTTCTATTCTTCTTTTCCTCTGACATCTCAAGGAATCTCTATACTGTGACATAGAGGATTCCATATTTTCTTGTTCTCTTCTCTTTCATATGAGCAGGAGCAAAGACAAAAGCATTCTTGTTGAGGCTGACCCTAAACCTGAAAGGACCTTAAAGCGGAAGCTAAGAGAAGCTAAAGCACTACTCTCTGGAGAGGACCTATCAGAAATCTTCAAACTAGAAGAAGATATGGTAGCCGAAAACAACAATAATGCCAACAATGCAAGGAAGGTGCTGGGTGACTTTACTGCACCTACTCCCGACTTCTATGGGAGAAGCATCTCTATCCCTGCCATTGGAGCAAACAACTTTGAGATTAAGCCTCAATTAGTTTCTCTAATGCAACAGAATTGCAAGTTTCATGGACTTCCCTTGGAAGATCCTCATCAATTCTTAGCTGAATTCTTGCAAATCTGTGACACTGTCAAGACCAATGGGGTTGACCCTGAGGTCTACAGACTTATGCTCTTCTCTTTTTCTGTAAGAGACAGAGCTAGGATATGGTTGGACTCACAACCTAAAGAAAGCCTGAACTCTTGGGAAAAGCTAGTCAATGCCTTCTTGGCAAAGTTCTTTCCACCTCAAAAATTGAGTAAGCTTAGAGTGGAAGTCCAAACCTTCAGACAGAAGGAAGGTGAATCCTTCTATGAAGCTTGGGAAAGATACAAGCAATTGATCAGAAGGTGTCCTTCTAGCATGCTTTCAGAATGGAACATCATATGCATATTCTATGATGGTCTGTCTGAACTATCCAAGATGTCATTGGACAATTCTGCAGGTGGATCTCTTCATCTGAAGAAGATGCCTGAAGAAGCTCAGGAACTCATTGAAATGGTTACAAATAACCAATTCATGTACACCTCTGAGAGAAATTCTGTGAATAATGGGACAAATCAGAAGAAAGGAGTTCTTGAGATTGATACTCTGAATGCCATATTGGCTCAGAACAAAATATTGACTCAGCAAGTCAATATGATTTCTCAAAGTTTTTCTGGAATGCAAGCTGCACCAGGCAGTACTAAGGATGCTTCATCTGAAGAAGAAACTTATGATCCTGAGAACCCATCAATGGAAGAGGTGAATTACATGGGAGAACCCTATGGAAACACCTATAATCCTTCATGGAGAAATCATCCAAAACTCTCATGGAAGGATCAACAGAGACCTCAACAAGGTTTCAACAACAATAATGGTGGAAGAAACAGGTTTAGCAATGGCAAGCCTTTTCCATCATCTTCTCAGCAACAGACAGAGAATTCTAAGCAGAGCCACTCTGACTTAGCAACCATGGTCTCTGATCTAATCAAAACCATTCAAAGTTTCATGACTGAAACAAGGTCCTCCATTAGAAACTTGGAGGCACAAGTGGGTCAGCTGAGTAAGAAAGTTACTGAACTCCCTCCTAGTACTCTCCCAAGCAATACAGAAGAGAATCCAAAAGGAGAGTGTAAGGCCATCAACATGGCCGAATTTGGAGAGGAGAAAGAGGCAGTGAGCGCTACTGAGGAAGACCTCAATGGATGTCCACTGGCCTCCAATGAGTTCCCTAATGAGGAACCATGGGAATCTGAGGCTCACACTGAGACCATAAAGATTCCATTGGATTTACTTCTGCCATTCATGAGCTCTGATGAGTATTCTTCCTCTGAAGAGGACGAAGATGTCACTGAAGAGCAAGTTGCTAAGTACCTTGGAGCAATCATGAAGCTAAATGACAAGTTAGTTGGTAATGAGACTTGGGAGGACGAACCCCCTTTGCTCACCAAAGAACTGGATGACTTGACTAGGCAGAGATTACCTCAAAAGAGACAGGACCCTGGGAAGTTCTCAATACCTTGTACATTAGGCACCATGACCTTCGAGAAGGCTCTGTGTGACCTAGGGTCAAGCATAAACCTCATGCCTCTCTCTGTAATGGAGAAGCTAGGGATCTTTGAGGTACAAGCTGCAAGAATCTCACTAGAGATAGCAGACAATTTAAGAAAATAAGCTTATGGACTTGTAGAGGATGTTCTGATAAAGGTTGAAGACCATTACATCCCTGCTGATTTCATAGTCCTAGAGACTGGAAAGTGCATGGATGAATCCAACATCCTTGGCAGACCCTTCCTAGCCACAGCAAAGGCTGTGATTGATGTTAACAGAGGAGAATTGATCATTCAAGTGAATGAATAATCCTTTGTGTTTAAGGCTCAAGGATATCCCTCTGTAACCATGGAGAGGAAGCATGAAGAGCTTCTCTCAAAACAGAGTCAAACAGAGCCTCCACAGTCAAACTCTAAGTTTGGTGTTGGGAGGCCACAACCAAATTCTAAGTTTGGTGTTGAACCCCCACATTCAAACTCTAAGTTTAGTGTTGGGAGGTTCCAACATTACTCTGAACATCTGTGAGGCTCCATGAGGGCCCTCTGTCAAGCTACTGACATTAAAGAAGTGCTTGTTGGAAGGCAACCCAATGTTATATTTATCTATTTTCCATTGTTATTTTATGTTTTCTATAGGTTGATGATCATGTAAAGTCACAAAAACAATTGAAAAAGCAAAAACAGAATGAAAAACATAAAGAAAAATAGCACACCCTAGAGGAAAAGCTTGCTGGCGTTTAAACGCTAGTAAGGGCAGCAAATGGGCGTTTAACGCCCAGTCTGGCACCATTCTGGGTGTTTAACGCCAGAAAGGGGCACCAGACTGGTGTTTAACGCCAGAAAGGGGCACCAGACTGGTGTTTAACGCCAGAAAAGGGCAGCAACCCGGCGTTTAATGCCAGGATTGGCAGAAAGGGCATTTTGCACGCCACTTGGTGCAGGGATGAGCTATCGTTGACACCTCAGGATCTGTGGACCCCACAGGATCCCCACCTACCCCACCACTCTCTCTTCTTCACCCATTCACCAATCACCTCAATACCTCTTCCCAAAAAAAAAAAAAACCTCAGCTATCAAATCCTACCATTCTTTTCACCAATCACATCCATCATTCATAAAACCCCACCTACCCCACCATCCAAATTCAAACCACTTTCCCTCCCAAACCCACCCATAATGGCCGAACCCTACCCCTCTCTCCACCCCTATATAAACCCTTCTTCACTCTTTCATTTTTACACAACCTAAACACTACTTCTCCCCCTCAGTCGAACCACAAAAGCCCCCTTCATCTCCTCTATTTCTTCTTCTTCTACTTTTTTCTTTCCTCTTTTGCTTGAGGACGAGCAAACCTTCTAAGTTTGGTGTGGTAAAAGCGTTGCTTTTTGTTTTTCCATAACCATTTATGGCACCTAAGGCTGGAGAAACCTCTAGAAAGAGGAAAGGGAAGGCAAAAGCTTCCACCTCTGAGTCATGAGAGATGGAGAGATTCATCTCAAGGGTGCATCAAGACCACTTCTATGAAGTTGTGGCCATGAAGAAGGTGATCCCCGAGGTCCATTTCAAACTCAAAAAGAGTGAATATTCGGAGATCCAACATGAGATCCGAAGAAGAGGTTGGGAAGTTCTTACCAACCCTATTCAACAAGTCAGAATCTTAATGGTTCAAGAGTTCTATGCCAATGCATGGATCACCAAGAACCATGATCAAAGTGTGAACCCGGACCCAAAGAATTGGCTTATAATGGTTCGGGGGAAATACTTAGATTTTAGTCCGGAAAATGTAAGGTTGGCATTCAACTTGCCCATGATGCAAGGAGATGAACACCTCTACACTAGAAGGGTCAACTTTGATCAAAGGTTGGACCAAGTCCTCATAGACATTTGTGAAGAGGGCGCTCAATGGAAGAGAGATTCAAGAGGGAAGCCGGTTCAACTGAGAAGGCATGACCTCAAGCCCGTGGCTAGGGGATGGTTGGAGTTTATCCAACGCTCAATCATTCCCACTAGCAACCGGTCTGAAGCTACTATAGACCGGGCTATCATGATTCATAGCATCATGATTGGAGAGGAAGTAGAAGTTCATGAGGTTATATCCCAAGAACTTTATAAGGTGGCGGACAAGTCCTCTACCTTGGCAAGGTTAGCCTTCCCTCATCTCATTTGTCACCTCTGTAATTCAGTTGGAATTAACATAGAGGGAGACATCCTCATTGATGGGGACAAGCCCATCACTAAGAAGAGGATAGAGCAAACAAGAGATCCCACTCATGGACATGAGGAAATTCCTCATCATGAAATCTCTGAGATGCCTCAAGGGATGCACTTTCCTCCACAAAACTATTGGGAGCAAATCAACACCTCCCTAGGAGAACTGAGTTCCAACATGGGACAACTAAGGGTGGAGCACCAAGAACATTCCATCCTCCTCCATGAAATTAGAGAAGATCAAAGAATCATGAGAGAGGAGCAACAAAGGCAAGGAAGAGACATTGAGGAGCTCAAGCACTCCATAAGATCTTCAAGAGGAAGAACAAGCCACCATCACTAAGGTGGACCCGTTCTTTAATCTCCTTGTTCTTTATTTTTCTATTTTTCGAAAATTATGCTTTATGTTTTATTTATGTTTGTGTCTTGTGATCATTAGTGTCTTAGTGTCTATGCCTTAAAGTTATGAATGTCCTATGAATCCATCACCTTTCTTAAATGAAAAATGTTCTTAATTGAAAAAGAGAAGAATTGTATGAATTTCGAATTTTATAACAGATTAATTATTTTGATGTGGTGGCAATACTTTTGATTTCTGAATGTATGCTTGAACAATGCATATGTCTTTTGAATTTGTTGTTCATGAATGTTAAAATTGTTGGCTCTTGAAAGAATGATGAAAAAGGAGACATGTTACTGAGGATCTGAAAAATCATAAAAATGATTCTTGAAGCAAGAAAAAGCAGTGTTCTTCAAAAAAATAAAAAGAAAGAGCAAGCAGAAAAAGCCAATAGCCCTTTAAACCAAAAGGCAAGGGTAATAAAAAGGATCCAAGGCTTTGAGCATCAGTGAATAGGAGGGCCTACAGGAATAACATCCTGGTCTAAGCCGCTAAACCGAGCTGTCCCTAACCATGTGCTTGTGGCGTGAAGGTGTCAAGTGAAAACTTGAGACTGACCGGTTAAAGTCGTGATCCGAAGCAAAAAGAGTGTGCTTAAGAACCATGGACACCTCTAATTGGGGACTCTAGCAAAGCTGAGTCACAATCTGAAAAGGTTCACCCAGTTATGTGTCTGTGGCATGGATGTATCTGGTGGTAATACTGGAAAACAGAGTGCTTTGGGCCACGGCCAAGACTCATAAAGTAGCTGTGTTCAAGAATCATCATACTTAACTAGGAGAATCAATAACACTATCCGGATTCTGAGTTACTATAAGAGCCAATCATTCTGAACTTCAAAGGATAAAGTGAGATGCCAAAACTGTTCAGAGGCAAAAAGCTAAAAGTCCCACTCATCTAATTAATACTGATCTTCAGAGATGTTTTTGGAATTCATTGTATATTCTCTTCTTTTTATCCTATTTGATTTTCAGTTGCTTGGGGATAAGAAACAATTTAAGTTTAGTGTTGTGATGAGCGGATAATTTATACGCTTTTTGGCATTGTTTTTAGTATGCTTTTAGTATGTTTTAGTTAGTTTTTATTATATTTTTATTAGTTTTTATTTAAAATTCACTTTTTTGGACTTTACTATGAGTTTTTGTGTTTTTCTGTGATTTTAGGTATTTTCTGGCTGAAATTGAGGGACATGAGCAAAAATCTGATTCAGAGGCTGAAAAGGGTTGCAGATGCTGTTGGATTCTGACCTCCCTGCACTCGAAGTGGATTTTCTGGAGCTACAGAAGCCCAATTGGCGCGCTCTCAATTGCGTTGGAAAAGACATCCAGGGCTTTCTAGCAATATATAATAGTCCATACTTTGCCCGAGATTTGATGGCCCAAACAGGCGTTCCAAGTCAGCTTCAGAATTTCCGGTGTTAAACGCCGGAACTGGCACAAAAGTGGGAGTTAAAAGCCCAAACTGGCACAAAAGCTGGCGTTTAACTCCAAGAAAAGTCTCTACACATGGAAGCTTCAATGCTCAGCTCAAGCACACACCAAGTGGGCCGGAAAGTAGATTTTTACGTCATTTACTCATTTCTGTAAACCCTAGGCTACTAATTCTCTATAAATAGGACCTTTTGCTATTGTATTTAGAGAATCTTTCAATCTTCAGATCTTGATCATGTTTTTATGATTGAACCCTCTTTGGGAGGCTGGCCATTCGGCCATGCCTAGACCTTGTTCTTATGTATTTTCAACGGTAGAGTTTCTACACACCATAGATTAAGGTGTGGAGCTCTGCTGTACCTCGAGTATTAATGCAATTACTATTGTTCTTCTATTCAATTCAGCTTGTTCTTGTTCTAAGATATCACTTGTTTCTCAACTTGATGAATGTGATGATCTGTGACACTCATCATCATTCTCACCTATGAACGTGTGCCTGACAACCACCCCCGTTCTACCTTAGATTGAGTGGATATCTCTTGGAGTCCTTAATTAGAATCTTCGTGGTATAAGCTAGGATCCATTGGCGGCCATTCTTGAGAATCTGAAAGGTCTAAACCTTGCCTGTGGTATTTTGAGTAGGATTCAGGGATTGAATGACTGTGACGAGCTTCAAACTCGCGATTGTGGGGCGTTAGTGACAGACACAAAAGAATCACTGGATTCTATTCCGACATGATCGAGAACCGATAGATGAATAGCTGTGCTGTGACAGAACGCGTTGAACATTTTCACTGAGAGGACGAGACTGTAGCCATTGACAACGGTGATATCCAACATACAGCTTGCCATGGAAAGGAGTAAGAAGGATTGGATGAAGACAGTAGGAAAGCAGAGAGACGGAAGGGACAAAGCATCTCCATACACTTATCTGAAATTCTCACCAATGAATTACATAAGTATCTCTATCTTTATTTTATGTTTTATTCATCTTTTAATCATTAATCCTCCATAACCATTTGAATCCGCCTGACTGAGATTTACAAGATGACCATAGCTTGCTTCATACCAACAATCTCTGTGGGATCGACCCTTACTCGCGTAAGGTTTATTACTTGGATGACCCAGTGCACTTGCTGGTTAGTTGTGCGAAGTTGTGATAAAGAGTTGAGATTACAATTGAGCGTACCATGTTGATGGCGCTATTGATGATCACAATTTCGTGCACCACCTCCATATGCGAATCCATGGCACTGCCACAGCACTTCCTGCCCTTCTTCATGGGAGACACACCTTCTCTAGATTCCATCAGCACACTTCTTGAACAAGTAGGGGTCATCCCAGATGTAGTGTTTGGCATACTTGATTAGTTTTCTCCTCATGTGTTTGTTGATGTTAGTTGGTAGCTCCCCAATAGCCTTGAAATTAGCTATGTCTGTAAACCAAGGGGCTACTTGGACCATCATCAACTGCTCATTAGGGAAGCTTTCATTTACTGCAACTTGATGCTTCTCTTCTTCTTCTTGTGGAATTCTTGAGAGGTGGTCAGCTACCTTGTTCTCTGCTTCGCTCCTATCTTTAATCTCAATGTCAAACTCTTGGAGTAGCAGAATCCATCTTATTAATCTGGGCTTAGATTCTTGTTTGGTAAGCAAGTATTTGAGTGCTGCATGATCAGTGAATACAATTACTTTAGAGCCAATAAGATATGATCCAAACTTATCAAAAGCAAAGACTATGGCTAAAAGTTCTTTCTTTGTTGTGGTGTAGTTCTTTTAATTCTCATTGAGGACCTTGCTAGCATAGTAAATAACATGTACTAGCTTGTCTTTCCTCTGTCCTAGAACAGCACCAACAGCAAAATTAGATGCATCACACATTAATTCGAAGGGAAGGTCCCAGCTAGGTGGTGCTATAATAGGTGCAAAAGAGAGTCTCTTCTTAAGCTCATCAAAGGCTAACATGCACTCTCTATAAAAAACAAAGGGGGTATTTGAGACAAGTAGGTTGCTAAGAGGTTTTGCAATCTTTGAAAAATCTTTAATAAACCTCCTATAGAACCCAGCGTGTCCCAAAAAGCTTCTGATTGCCTTGACATTGCAAGGTGGAGGTAACTTCTCTATTACTTCCACCTTTGCCTTGTCCACTTCTATGCCATTTTTAGAAATCCTGTGACCAAGAACCACCCCTTCAGTTACCATAAAATGGCACTTCTCCCAGTTTAAAACCAAGTTGGTTTCTTGGCACCTCTTTAGCACTAGGGCAAGATGACATAGGCAATCAGAATATGAATTTCCAAACACAGAAAGTCGTCCATGAATACTTCTGTGAACTTCTCAACCATGTCTGAAAATATGGAGAGCATGCACCTTTGGAATGTTGCAAGTGCATTGCACAATCCAAAGGGCATCCTCCGGTAAGCGAAAACTCCATAGGGACAAGTAAAAGAGGTTTTCTCCTAGTCCTTGGGGTGTACAACTATTTGGTTGTAGCCAGAGTAACCATCCAAGAAGCAGTAATATTCATGCCCTGCGAGTCTTTCAAGCATCTGGTCCATGAAGGGCAGGGGAAAGTGATCTTTCCGGGTAGCTTCATTGAGTTTCCAATAGTCAATGCACATGCGCCATCCGGTCACTGTCCTTGTGGGTATCAGTTCATTCTTTTCATTTGACAAAATAGTGATCCCATCCTTCTTTGGGACTACTTGCACCGGGCTTACCCAAGGGCTGTCTGAGATGTGATAAATCACCCCTGCTTGCCAAAACTTCAACACTTTTTTTTGAACTACTTCATTCATGGTTGGATTCAGCCTCCTATGTTGTTGCCTTGAAGGTTTGGCATCTTTCTCAAGTAGGATCTTGTGCATGCACATTGAAGGACTGATCCTTTTTAAATCTGAAAGTGTCCAGCCTATAGCATCCTTGTGTTGTCTCAGCACTTGGATAAGTTCTTCTTCTTGTTCCTTACTCAAGCCTAAATTGATGATCATTGGGTAAGTGTTGTTGTCACACAAGTGTACATATTTCAAGCTTGGTGGTAAAGGCTTCAGCTCTAGTTTTGGTGCCTCTGTTTCTTTGTTGTCCGTGGGGGTTGGTATGACTGAATTCTTTATGATTCCTTGTGGTAGTTCTCCACTTGATGCTTGTTGTTCTAGCTCCATAGTTCTTTCACATTGTTCTTCTTCTAAAACTTCTTGAACTATCTGTTTTATGGTGTCTACCATCATGCATTCTCTTATGGATTCCTTGGGGTAACTCATTTCCTTAAAGACATTGAAGACTATCTTCTCTTCATGCAATCTCAAGACTAGTTCCCCTTTTTGCACATCAATAATGGCTCCGACAGTAGCTAAGAATGGCCTTCCTTGGATGATTGATGTGTTGGCCTCTTCTACCATGTCCAGCACAACAAAATCAACTGGAAAAATGAATTCCCCCACTTTCACCAACAAATCTTCCACTACCCCATGTGGAATCTTGAATGTTCTATCAGCCAATTGGAGTGCCATCCTTGTTGGCTTGGCTTCCTCAATCTTCATCCTTCTCATCATGGTTAGGGACATGAGATTTATGCTAGCTCCCAGATTACACAAGGCTTTCTCAATAGTGATATCCCCTATGATGCAGGGAATTTAGAAACTCCCTGGGTCCTTCATCTTTTGAGGTAGCTTCTTTTGTATGATGGCGCTGCATTCCTCAGTTAGTACTATGGTCTCCTTTGCCCCCCAGTTCCTTTTTCTTGTTATGAACTCTTTCAAGAATTTGGCATAAAGTGGCATCTGCTTCAATGCCTCAGCAAATGGTATGTTGATTTGGAGCTTCTTGAAAATCTTTAGGAACTTAGAGAATTGGCCATCCTTCCCATCTGTTCCCAGCCTTTGTGGGTATGGTGCCTTTGGCACATAAGGCTTTAAGACTGGTTTTGACAAAGATGGAGCAGGGGTCTCTTCTTCATTCTTGTTTCATGCTTTTTTGTAACTTCTCCTTCATGGTTGTCGTTGCTTGGGGTTCCTTCTTCTACAATCTTCCCACTTCTAAGTGTAATGGCCTTGCATTCCCTTCTCAGGTTGGCCATGGTATCACTGGGAAATGTGTGTGTGGGCATTGGGATTTGCTTGGATAAAATCCCTACTTGTGCTTCCAACTTTGAGATTGTTGCGCCTTGATTTTTTATATTTGACCAGTATTTTTCTTCATTGGCGTCTATCCTTCTATCAGTCTATGTTTGTCTCTCCATAAGGTTGGAGACGGCTCCTGTAAGCTGTGATGATAGTTGTGCTATTGCAGCCTCCATTTTCTCAAAGTTGCTCTTGATTTCACATGGTTGCATGGTTGAGGGTGGTGTGTCATGATGGTGATTATTGTGTGTTGGTTGGTTGCCATGGTATGATGTGTTTTGTGAATTATGGTAAGGTCTATGGTTGTTTGTTTGATGGATAAGGTTTGTTGTGGTCCTGGTTATGGCTTTGTTGGTTTTCCCACCCAAAATTTGGGTGGTTCTTCCAGCCTGGGTTGTATGTCTTGGAGTTGGAGTCATATGGTGGTTTGGATGAGTTGTTCACATAATTAGCTTGTTCCCAGTCACCTTCAGATTCTGATGTACTTCCTTCTTGTTGAGGAGTTTGGTCTTGAATGGCTGAGACTTGATTAGCTTCCATCTTCTTGGTTAAGGCTGCTAGTTGTGCCGTAATTGCCTTGTTTTGAGATAACAAGGCGTCCACAAAATTGAGTGCTAGCACTCTTTTCTTCGGAGTTCTTTCTGAAGCATAGAAATACTCATTTTCAGCTACAGTCTCGATGACATCAATGGCTTTTTCAATGGTTTTCTTCTTGTTGAGCGAGCCTCTTGAAGAATGATCCACGGCCTTCTTTGATTCATAGGACAGCCCTTCATAGAAGATGTGTAGTTGTACCCACTCATTGAACATTTCTAATGGGCATCTTCTTGTCAAATCTTTGAATCTCTCCCAGGCCTCAGAAAGTGTTTCACCATCTAGTTGTCTGAAAGTTTGCACCTCAGCTCTTAGCCTGTTGATTCTTTGTGGAGGGTAAAATCTTGCAAGGAATCTGTTTACAACATCATCCCATGTGGTTAAGCTCTCCTTGGGAAATGCTTCCAACCACTTTGTTGCCTTGTCTCTGAGTGAGAAAGGGAACAAAAGTAGCTTGTAGGTGTCCGAATGTACACCATTGGTCTTTACAGTGTCACAGATCCTCAAGAATGTATTGAGATATTAGTTTGGGTCCTCCTGGACACCTCCTCCATATGAACAATTATTCTGGACAAGTGTGATGAGTTGAGGTTTCAACTCAAAGTTATTGGCATGGATTGTTGGCTTTAGGATGCTGCTGCCACAGTTTCATGGATTTGGGTTGATATAGGAGCCTAAGACTCTCCTTTCTTGCTGATGAGCGGATAATTTATACGCTTTTTGGCATTATTTTTATATAGTTTCTAGTAGGATCTAGCTACTTTTTAGTATATTTTTATTCGTTTTTAAGCAAAATTCACATTTCTAGACTTTGCTATGAGTTTGTGTGTTTTTCTGTGATTTCAGGTATTTTCTGGCAGAAATTGAGGGACCTGAGCAAAAATCTGATTCAAGGCTGAAAAAAGATTGCTGATGCTGTTAGATTCTGACCTCCCTGCACTCGAAATGGAATTTTTGAGCTACAAAAACCCAAATGGTGCACTCTCAATTGCGTTGCAAAGTAGACATCTAGGGCTTTTCAGCAATATATAATAGTCCATACTTTGCCCAAGTTTAGATGACGCAAACTGGCGCTCAACGCCAGCTTTCTACCCTATTCTGCGTTAAACGCCAGAAACAAGTTACAAACTGGCATTTAGCTCCAAGGAAGGCCTCTACACGTGGAAGCTTCAATACTCAGCCCAAGCACACAGCAAGTGGGCCCCGAAAGTGGATTTCTGCATTATTTACTTATTTCTGTAAATCCTAGTAACTAATCTAGTATAAATAGGACCTTTCACTATTGTATTAGACATCTTGGAGCTTTTGGAACTTCTTTGGACCATTGTTCATGTTTTGGGAGGCTGGCCATTCGGCCATGCCTACCCTCTTTTCACTTATGTATTTTCAACGGTGGAGTTTCTACACACCAAAGATTAAGGTGTGGAGCTCTGTTGTTCCTCGAGTATTAATGCAAAGTACTATTGTTCTTTTATTCAATTCATACTTATTATTATTCTAAGATATTCATTCGCACACAATAACATGATGAATGTGATGATTATGTGGCACTCATCACCATTCTCACTTATGAACGCGTGATTGACAACCACTTCCGTTTTACATGGAAACAAGCTTGAATGTATATCTCTTGGGTTTCTAATCAACGATTCACATCGACTCCCCTCTGACAATGGGGCATCTGAATCCGAGATTAGAGTCTTCGTGGTGTAAGCTAGAATCAATTGGTAGCATTCTTGAGATTCGAAAAGTCTAAACCTTGTCTGTGGTATTCCGAGTAGGATCTGGGATGGGATAACTGTGACGAGCTTCAAACTTGTGACTGTAGGGCATGGTGACAGACGCAAAAGGATACTAAATCCTATTCCTACACGATCGAGAACCAACAGCTGATTACCCTTTCGATATATGTGCATGATATTTTTCATCCGATACGAGAAAATTCGACAGTTGATTAGCCGTACAGAAACCGTAGAGGACCATTTTCACTGAGAGGACGGGAAGTAGCCATTGACAATGGTGACACCCAACATACAGCTTGCCATAGAAAGGAGTATGAAGGATTGGATAAAGGCAATAGGAAAGCAGAGATTCAGAAGGAACAACGCATCTCCATACGCTTATCTAAAATTCCCACCAATGAATTACATAAGTATCTCAATCTTTATTTTATGTTTATTTATCTTTTAAATTATTAAAACTCCATAACCATTTGAATCTGCCTGACTGAGATTTATAAGATGACCATAGCTTGCTTCAAGCCGTCAATCTCCGTGGGATCGACCCTTGATGCCAGGACATCTAGGTCAGTTTCACTGACCTTTTCTTTACTATTTTAGGGTAGTTTCATGCATTTTCTTAGGAAATAAGCAAGTTTTGGATGAAAATACACTCACACCTTGATTCAAGCAATTATTGTGAACTTTACATGATTTCATGAGGATTAGGCAGGAATTGAATGATATAATTGATGATGCATAATTTCATGACTTGGAGCAAAGCTTTGATGCACTTTAATTGCTTGATTTCAGGACAAAGGAAGCTAGAAGGAACAACGTTAGCAGCCACGTTAATCTAATTAACGTGACCACTAACGTGGAATGGGGACAAGCTTGTAGCGTTAATGGAAACGGTGACCACCAATAACGCCTTCGAAGCCATCATAGCCCATGTTAGTTGCCACGTTAACTACATTAACGTGGTAGCTAACGTGAGGAAAAGAGGAGCTCCAACGTTAGTGGTAAAAGTCAATGCCACTAACGTTCCACAAAGGCACAAATTAAGCCACGTTAAGAGTCACGTTAATCTAATTAACGTGAACTCTAATGTGGGATGAGGAATTAATGACCAACGTTAGTGACACTCACCTTTGTCACTAACGTTGGACCAACCCAAGAGTGCCCACGTTAGTGGTCATGTTAAGACCACTAACATGAGAAGTAACGTGGAGCTAAGCATGATAAGCTAACATTAGTGACACTCACCTTTGTCACTAACATTGGAGATGGCATTCACTACCACGTTAGTCACCACGTTAATCCAATTAACGTGAACTCTAACGTGGGAAGGAGGGGCATTTGAAGCGTTAGTGACAAAAGTAAGTGTCACTAACACTCTCGAAGCTTAGGCATGCCCACGTTAAGAGTCACGTTAGTTATACTAACGTGAACTCTAACGTAGGGAAAGGGGGCAAAAGGCAACGTTATTGGAGAAGGTGACTTCTAATAACGATTGCGAAGGATCAAGAGGCAACGTTAGTGGTCACGTTAGTGCCACTAACGTTGAAGTTAACGTGGATCACTTTAGGTTGGAACGTTAGTGAAAAAGGTGATCATCACTAACGTTCTCGAACCCACATTTTCACTTAACGTTAACACCACTAACGTCCTAACTAACATCCATTCCTAACTCACACTTTTCTGAAAACAAAGCTGAGCCCGCTGACGTTAGGATTTTTGCTAGTAAAGAATTTGTAAAAATATAGTCGCGTTGTGAGTATAGATTCTAAACCAACAGAAAATCCCTTCGTACAAACGTTTTGGTTGTCACAAGTAACAAAACCAAATAAATTTATAAACTGAAGTATTCAAACCTCGGGTCGTCTTCTCAAGGAATTGCAGGGAAGTATGATTTATTAATGGTTATGGAAAAAAACAGTGTTTGGGGTTTGTAAAAGGTTTTGGGCAAGAGAAATAGATTGCAACAATTAATAAATTAATAACTAATAAAACTCTTGGCAATGTATGAAAACTGGAAGTCCTATCCCAGTTATCCTTATCAATCGTGATGAGAATTGGATTTTTCTCCCACTAAGTTAACCTCTAACTATGAAGGTAAGTTAAGTGGATGGAATAAGTTTGGTCCCTCAGGTCCTAGTCTTTCCTTGGAAAAGGCTAGAGTTATTGGAACTCAAGTTAATTCTTGAAGAATTCCAATTTTCGGTCAACAATGAGTTTGACAACTCAAGAGTTACCAATTAATCAATTAAAGCCAAGAATATAAAAAGCTAGATAAAAATCATAGATCTAAAAATACCTCAAATTATATTTAAATATAAATTTAAATCTAACATGAAAAGATTTATGAGTCAAATGGGCAACATAAGTAATTAACAGATAAACGTATTAGAATATCTAAAAGTAGAAGAGAAACATAAATTAAAGAACATTGAACCTGTGATGAAGAAGTAATATTCCTAATTTCTAAAAATCCTAATCCTAAATCCCTAAGAGAGAGGAGAGAGCCTCTCTCTCTAAAAACTACATCTGAAACTAAAATTGTGAATTATGAAAGCATCCTGAGTCTCTGCATGTTTCCTGACTTTAATCTGTGTTTCTGGGCCAAAAACTGGGTTGAAATGCGGCACAGAATCTCTGCCAATGACTTTTGTAATCTGCAGATCGCGCACGTCACGCGTCCGCGTCGTCCACGCGATCGCGTCACTCAGCTTTTTTGTATCACGCGTGCACGTCATCCACGCATTCGCATCGTTCGTGCTTTTCCAATCCGCGCGGTCGATTGAGCCATGCAGCCGCGTCACTGCAATTTCCTCTCTTCCGCGTGGTCGCGTGAGTCATGCGGCTGCGTCACTTATCGCTGGTCATCTCTTTAATTTCTTGTATTTCTTCCATTTTTGCAAGCTTCCTTTCCAATCTCCCACTCATTCATGCCCTATAAAGCCTGAAACACTTAACACACAGATCACGGCATCGAATGGAATAAAGGAGAATTAAAATACCTAATTAAAAGTCTTTAGTGATGCCAAGGCATCTTAGGCTAGTTTCACTAGCATTTTTCTGTTAATTTTAGTTGTTTTATGCATTTTCTTGAGCTTAAAGTAACCAAGAATGGTTAATTGAATAACAAAGCAATAAACCATCCAAACAGTATGATTTTGATGCAAATTCCATGAGTTTTTAGTTATATTACTTGAATGCTATGAATGGAAGATTTCTCATGAAATTTTGCAAGACTTTGATGCAATTGTTTGGATGATTTCAGGGAAGAAGAGGTTAGGCAAGGAAGCAACAAAATCAATAAAGGAAGCTTGAATATCACATGTGGAGTTTAAGTTCCAGTTTAAGCTTAAATTGGAACTTAAACTGCCAAGCCATATAATGCTGGGAACTATCAGTGGCGTTTAAGCTCCAGTTTAAGCTTAAACTGGAGCTTAAACGCCAAAATCATGAAAGCTGAGGAAAAGCTAAAAGTGGCGTGTAACCTCCAGTTTAACCTTAAACTGGAAGTTAAACGCCAGAAATGAGAAATGCACCAGGGAGCCATTTCCACGTTTAAGCTCCAGTTTAACCTTAAACTGGAGCTTAAACGTGTTCGACCAAAATTCTCCTCCAGGGTTGCTTTCTTCATTTCCACGTTTAAGCTTCAGTTTAACCTTAAACTGAAGCTTAAACGTGTTCGACCAAAATTCTCCTCCAGGGTTGCTTTCTTCATTTCCACGTTTAAGCTTTAGTTTAACCTTAAACTGAAGCTTAAACGTGTTCGACTACTTTACCCTCCAGGGTTGCTTTCTTCCATTTCCACGTTTAAGCTTTAGTTTAACCTTAAACTGAAGCTTAAACGTGCTTGAGTTATACCACCTCCAGGAGTGTCCAACGTTTAAGTTCTAGTTTAAGCTTAATCTGGAACTTAAACGTGCTTCCACAAAAGGCATCACTGGAAGTGTCTGGCGTTTAAGTTGCAATTTAAGCTTAAACTGCAACTTAAACGCCACTATTTGAAAAGGTTTCTGGGCCAAAGATATTGCAGTTTTAAGTTAGCATTTGAGCACAAACATTAACTTAAACGTACTCTGGTATGAAACCCAATTGAATATCATGGTTTATGGGATTGGGCCTGAAGAATTGATGAGTCTGGAATTTCAATTTGTTGAGTCATGTGTCATTACTTGATTATCACTAAGTTGGCTCAATGAATGTTACAAAATTGGATCAGCAGCCTCATCAGGATTATGGATCATAAACCCAAAGCAAAAGGAAATCAGGGAAAGGCCTCAAAGCCCAAGAAACACAACAGAAGCTCAATTTAGAAAGTGTATAAATAGGATAGAATTTAAGTTAGTTGGAGGACTTTGGATCATTTTTTTTCTAGCTTTCATACTTTTTGTAATTGAATTCAGAGCTATGACTCACTAAACCCCCTTTCATTGGGTTAAGGAGCTCTATTGTAATTCAATGAATCAATAATAGTTTTTATCTTCTTCTTCAATCTTTTCTCTTGAATTTTTGTTAGAAAGCTTCTCAATCTAATTCCATTGGTTAGTTGTCTTGGGAAAGAAACTATCCATAATTGGAATCCTTCGGATCCTTGGGAAAGGAATGGAGGATTCATGCTAGAGAAGCTTTCTCACAGTGAATTGGATTGGGGTTTGGATGGATATTGTGACATGTAATCCTACCAAATTGTGGTTCATGAAACTGTGTGGTATAATCAGTGATCGAGCGTCATCTCTTCTTATGAACATTTAAACCAAGGGATTGGGAATTTGTTTGTTTTTAGAGAGAATTAGTGAGCCAAGGGATTGGGATCCAATCATATAAGATTGCCAAGCAAAATTCAATGAACGCATTGGTTGAGGAAGGGATAAAAATGTTTTGATTCGGATATCTCAATATCTCCTGAAACCCAATGAATTCCCCATTTCTGATCTACCACTTTCTCTTACATTCTGCAATTAAATTCATGCAATCACCCCGATCCTTTTTTTAATTTCAGCAATTTAGCTTCTCGCTCTTTAATTCATGCAATTTAAGATTCCGCAATTTCAATTTCTTGCCATTTACGTTTCCCGCCAATTTTACATTCCGCAATTCTCATCTAAATCTTGATTCCGCTCAACTAGAACACACTTCTAATCCGAATTGCTCACTGGATTCGACCTCACTCTATTGTGAGTTTTTACTTGACGATAACCGGTGCACTTGCCGGAAGGAATTTTTGCCGATCGTGCAATTTCCTAAAATCGTATCATCAAGTTTATGGCGCCGTTGCCGGGGATTGGTTTTCGATTGACAATTCTCAAATTGGAAGTTAACTAGATTGAGCATTTTTCTTGTTTTGTTAATTCAATTCAAGTTACTTGTTGAATTTTAATTTCTGCACTCTGTTACTTGCTTTCTTTCTTTATGCCTTTAAATTCAAGCAACTAACTCACTGACTCACTAACTATTTGAATTAATTCCTCAACTGCTCTAACCATACTCTTCCATTAACCAAGAGTATTTCACTTGTTTGTTGCCTGTGCTGTGTTCTTGTATGACAGGTAGGAGAGGAGAGACATCAACTCATCCATATACTGAACCAGAGAGGACCCTTCATAAACTTAGAAGGGAAGCAAGAGGGAAGAGAGTACTGGGAGAAGAAAAATCTGAAGGAGAATCTGAGGACAATTTTGAGGAAGCTCTAGATCTCAACATGGATAGAGAAGTTCACAACCATGAGAGAGCTGATGGAAACAATGCCATTCCCGAGAGGAGGGTTCTTGGTTCATACATAAACCCAACCTCTGGGCATTGTGGTAGCAGCATTCAGAAACCACCCATTCAGGCCAACAATTTTGAACTCAAACCACAGCTAATATCACTGGTGGAGAATCATTGTTCATTTGGTGGGAGTGCTAATGAAGATCCAAACCAACATCTCGCAAAATTCCTGAGAATTTGCGACACTGTGAAGTCCAATGGAGTCCAGGAAGATGCCTATAAACTGCTCTTATTCCCATTTTCACTTAGGGACAAGGCAGCTAAGTGGCTGGAATCATTCCCAAGGGGGAGCCTAACAACCTGGGATGAGGTGGAAAGCAAGTTTCTGGCACGTTTCTACCCCCCACAAAAGATCAATAGGCTTCGATCTGAGGTTCAGACTTTTAGACAACAAGATGGTGAAACTCTCTACGAGGCATGGGAGAGGTTCAAGGGTTTGACAAGGAAATGCCCACCAGACATGTTCCATGACTGGGTGCAATTGCATATTTTCTATGATGGACTTTCTTATGAATCAAGGAAGGCTGTAGACCATTCATCAGGAGGTTCATTGAACAGGAAAAAGACGGTGGAAGAAGCCATTGAAGTGATTGAGACAGTGGCTGAGAATGAGTACTACTATGCTTCAGAGAGACACAACACTAAGGGAGTCATGGAGCTGAACCATGTTGATACAATTCTAGCCCAAAACAAGGTGTTTGCCAAGCAACTAGCAGAGCTCACCAGGAAATTAGAAACAAATCAAGTGGCTGCAATACACACACAAGATCAAGAGGAAGTAAGCACTGAAGGAGGTGATTGGGAAGAGGCCAACTATGTGGGAAATCAATAAAGGCAACCATATGATCCACATTCCAACACTTACAACCCAGGCTGGAAAAACCACCCAAACTTTGGGTGGGGAAACCAGCAAACCCAACCACAAAACCACAAACCTTACAACCCCAACCAACATAACAATTCCACATACCAAAACTCCAACCAAAGATCATACCAAGCCACACAAAACACTTACTCCCAACCACCATATCATGGCCAAAATAATCAACCTGCCCAACCTAATCCGAACCAACAATTTCAAGATCAATTAAACAGGATAGAAAGAATGCTTGCAAACATGGGTCAGGACATAAGTGAGTTGAAAAGCTTTAGGGATGATGTGAGATCTACCTTAAGGAACCATGGTGAAAAACTCAAGAGGATGGAGTCCCGAGTAGGAGAGCTATCTCAACAGGCCCTCAAGTCAACTGCAGTGTTCCCTAGTGACACAGAAAAGAATCCTAAAGGGGAACAAAAGGGAGTGAGATGGGAAGAATGCAAGGCCATCACCATATTGAAGGAAGTCTCAGAAGAAGAAGGAATCAGACCCTCAGAACAGGAGCCAGAAATCTTGAAGGAATGTGTGGAAGAAGCTAAGCAGGAAAGTGAAACTGAGCAAGCCAAGGAACTGCAAAATAAAGGCATGCTGGAAACATACCAACCAAAAGCACCATTTCCTCAGAGGTTAGGAGGAGGTGAAAAAGGGAAAACATAATCAAGGTTTTTAGAGACATTTAAGTCTCTCCATATCAATATTCCCTTTCTTGAGATTCTTCAGCAGATGCCTACACATATCAAGTATTTGAAGGAATTGCTGAGCAAGAAAAGAGTTTTGAAGGGAGGACAAACTGTAATAATGAACAAAGAATGCAGTGCCCTCATCAAGAAGGACATAGTCTCTAAGAAAATAGACCCAGGAAGTTTTCATATCCCCTGCATCATAGGGGAAACAAAAATTGACAGAGGATTCTGTGATCTAGGAGCTAGCATAAATGTGATGCCTCTGACTCTTATGAAGAGGCTACAACTGAATGAGGTGAGATCCACTGATGTAATCATACAACTGGCTGACAAAACTCAGAAGCAAGCTGAAGGGGTAGTTGAGAATGTGCTGGTGAAAGTGGGAAATTATTTCTTCCCCACAGACTTTGTCATTTTGGACATGGAGGAAAGCTACCTACACCCTATCATTCTGGGAAGGCCATTTCTAGCCACTGCTAGAGCGCTCATAGATGTAGAACAAGGAGAGCTAATTTTGAGAATACATGATGAACAGCTCATTTTCCATGTTTTCAAACCTGCATCTGAGCCTGAACCAGAACCTGAAAAGCCTAAGGATGATAGTAGCCATCTGTGTTTGGAGGAAAGCAATCCAGCAGCTGAAACTCTGAAACAGTCCTTGGAAGGCAAACAAGAATTGCAAGAGTTAAAGCCACAAGAATCAATAGAAACAGCTCAGAAGGATCCTCCTGGCATAAGGGTCAATGAAGAAATCCTCAAGAGAGAGGGAAGAATTGTAAAGAAATTGCCAAGAGGGTGGAGAAACAAGAAAATTCCCACTGAAGGTTTCTCTCCGGGAGATAAAGTGATATCAAGTCATTATCTGCCAATCCCACCTGGCCTCAAAACCATTCCTTCCCAGCTCCCTCAAGTGTTCACAATCAGGAAATTTCTTTCTATGGAACATTTGGAAATCATGAAGGAATCAAATGGGGACGTTTTCATAGTGAGAGGAGAGGACATCAAGCACTACAATCCACCCTAACGAGGGACAACCGTCAAGCTAGTGACGTTAAAGAAGCGCTTGTTGGGAGGCAACCCAACCTGAGGTAATACTCCTTTGCTGTTTCTTTTATTTGTTTCAATAAAAAGGTGAAGTAGTTTCTGTGCATTGCAAAGAATTAAGTTTGGTGTTTCACACCAAACAATGAATTCGTGGATCAATAATTCAAAGGGGAATGTGTGACTCTAAGTTTGGTGTTCCACCATACAGATCAACTAAACACAACAACCTTTGAATTATATGAAAGGAACAACCATTCTAAGCAATCACAGAAATGCTTAAAATCCTTAGCAGCAACTTCATTCCAAGGAGAATTCAAGGATTCAAAGAGCAGAGGAGTAAGTAGGAGACTAAGTTTGGTGTTCACACACCAACTTAAGACTCAGACACTTGCCCATACATAGTTGAGCTAACCACTCAAGTGCTTGAGAAGCAAGCAACTTCATCACTCTTTGCAGGAAAGGAAACAAGGATCTTAGAAAGAACATGAAGCAACAACTAGGAGAAGAAGGAGAAATCAAATTGTTTCCTGGCAACAAAGAGAAAACAAGAAATTTCACAAGGTGGTGTTGTTCCTTGACCATTCTTTAAAAGGCAAACAAAAGCATGCTTGTTCTGGTTTAAACTGTAATTGTTGAATCTTTCTGGAATGTGAAGTTTTTAGTATGAATGTTGGTTTACTGCTTTGAATAAAGTGAATGCCTAGATGTTTGGATATAACTTCACCTTCTTAAACAAATGCTTGCCATGCTTGTTCTGTTTCCAAAAATAAAAGAAAAGTTTGAACAAAAGTAACTTGGCTCAATTAGTGACAAATCAAGTAGAATTAAGTGGTGGTATGCATGCTTGATTGTTTAGTTAGATCACTGGAAATTGAGTGTAGAATTATCATTTTTGTGTAGAAGTTTGAATACTGTCTATGGATCTTGATGAATAAATGTCTTTGGCCATGAAAAAGAAAGAAAAAGAAGAAGAAAAAGCCACTGAAAAAGGGCAACCAAAAAGCAAAAAAAATTGAGAAAATAAGCTAGGCACCAATGGTTTGAACTTCTGAGACAAATGCCTGTGGTGTTTATGTATTAAGGATATGCTTGGATGAATAGGTTTTGAGGAGTGTTTCAACACTTGGTAACTTGGGTTAACTAACCCGGGATTATCAACCAAAAGTCCATTATCAAGAGCAACCTAAATACAAAACATTTAGTCACACAAAGAGGTGCTGGGCACCAATGTCTCAAGAAGAAATGTGAACTAAAATGCCTGTAGTGGATATGTGTAGTGCACTGATAAGAAAAAGAAAATGCCAAAGGCTTGTGCAACACATGACACTGAGCAAACAAGGAGCAAAGGAGCTCTAAGAAAAAGAAAAACAAATAAGGGAAAAGTGCCAAGGACATAAGAATAACAGGAGGCCATAGCAGTGTTTGATGGATGCAATGAAAAAGTAATAATCTTACCTGATAAGAATGAAAAAGTGATGCTGCAACTTTCTGCATAAAACCCTTCTGATGAACTTCAAGTGCTTACTAATATAGCCAATGTAATTGCTTTCTGTTTCATACTTTCTTCTCAAATAACTCAGGACTTGCTTAGGGACAAGCAAGTATTAAGTTTGGTGTTGTGATGCCAAGGCATCTTAGGCTAGTTTCACTAGCATTTTTCTGTTAATTTTAGTTGTTTTATGCATTTTCTTGAGCTTAAAGTAACCAAGAATGGTTAAATGAATAACAAAGCAATGAACCATCCAAACAGTATGATTTTGATGCAAATTCCATGAGTTTTTAGTTATATTACTTGAATGCTATGAATGGAAGATTTCTCATGAAATTTTGCAAGACTTTGATGCAGTTATTTGGATGATTTCAGGGAAGAAGAGGTTAGGCAAGGAAGCAACAAAATCAATAAAGGAAGCTTGAATATCACATGTGGAGTTTAAGTTCCAGTTTAAGCTTAAACTGGAACTTAAACTGCCAAGCCATATAATGCTGGGAACTATCAGTGGCGTTTAAGCCCCAGTTTAAGCTTAAACTGGAGCTTAAACGCCAAAATCATGAAAGCTGAGGAAAAGCTGAAAGTGGCGTTTAACCTCCAGTTTAACCTTAAACTGGAAGTTAAACGCCAGAAATGAGAAATGCACCAGGGAGCCATTTCCACGTTTAAGCTCCAGTTTAACCTTAAACTGGAGCTTAAACGTGTTCGACCAAAATTCTCTTCCAGGGTTCCTTTCTTCATTTCCACGTTTAAGCTTCAGTTTAACCTTAAACTGAAGCTTAAACGTGTTCGACCAAAATTCTCCTCCAGGGTTGCTTTCTTCATTTCCACGTTTAAGCTTCAGTTTAACCTTAAACTGAAGCTTAAACGTGTTCGACTACTTTACCCTCCAGGGTTGCTTTCTTCCATTTCCACGTTTAAGCTTTAGTTTAACCTTAAACTGAAGCTTAAACGTGCTTGAGTTATACCACCTCCAGGAGTGTCCAACGTTTAAGTTCCAGTTTAAGCTTAAACTGGAACTTAAACGTGCTTCCACAAAAGGCATCACTGGAAGTGTCTGGCGTTTAAGTTGCAATTTAAGCTTAAACTGCAACTTAAACGCCACTATTTGAAAAGGTTTCTGGGCCAAAGATATTGCAGTTTTAAGTTAGCATTTGAGCACAAACATTAGCTTCAACGTACTCTGGTATGAAACCCAATTGAATATCATGGTTTATGGGATTGGGCCTGAAGAATTGATGAGTCTGGAATTTCAATTTGTTGAGTCATGTGTCATTACTTGATTATCACTAAGTTGGCTCAATGAATGTTACAGAATTGGATCAGCAGCCTCATCAGGATTATGGATCATAAACCCAAAGCAAAAGGAAATCAGGGAAAGGCCTCAAAGCCCAAGAAACACAACAGAAGCTCAATTTAGAAAGTGTATAAATAGGATAGAATTTAAGTTAGTTGGAGGACTTTGGATCATTTTTTTTCTAGTTTTCATACTTTTTGTAATTGAATTCAGAGCTATGACTCACTAAACCCCCTTTCATTGGGTTAGGGAGCTCTATTGTAATTCAATGAATCAATAATAGTTTTTATCTTCTTCTTCAATCTTTTCTCTTGAATTTTTGTTAGAAAGCTTCTCGATCTAATTCCATTGGTTAGTTGTCTTGGGAAAGAAACTATCCATAATTGGAATCCTTCGGAACCTTGGGAAAGGAATGGAGGATTCATGCTAGAGAAGCTTTCTCACAGTGAATTGGATTGGGGTTTGGATGGATATTGTGACATGTAATCCTACCAAATTGTGGTTCATGAAACTGTGTGGTATAATCAGTGATCGAGCGTCATCTCTTCTTATGAACATTTAAACCAAGGGATTGGGAATTTGTTTGTTTTTAGAGAGAATTGGTGAGCCAAGGGATTGGGATCCAATCATATAAGATTGCCAAGCAAAATTCAATGAACGCATTGGTTGAGGAAGGGATAAAAATGTTTTGATTCGGAGATCTCAATATCTCCTGAAACCCAATGAATTCCCCATTTCTGATCTACCACTTTCTCTTACATTCTGCAATTAAATTCATGCAATCACCCCGATCCTTTTTTTAATTTCAGCAATTTATCTTCTCGCTCTTTAATTCATGCAATTTAAGATTCCGCAATTTCAATTTCTTGCCATTTACGTTTTCCGCCAATTTTACATTCCGCAATTCTCATCTAAATCTTGATTCCGCTCAACTAGAACACACTTCTAATCCGAATTGCTCACTCAACCAATCCTTGTGGGATTCGACCTTACTCTATTGTGAGTTTTTACTTGACGATAACCGGTGCACTTGCCGGAAGGAATTTTTGCCGATCGTGCAATTTCCTAAAATCGTAGCATCATTTAGGAAGTAGGTTTTCAATCATGTAATAATTTTAGGAAGGAAATATAAATGATGCAAATAATATGAATAAGTGGGTGAAAAGCTTGATAAAACCACTCAATTAAATACAATATAAACCATAAAATAGTGGTTTATCAACCTCCCCACACTTAAACATTAGCATGTCCTCATGCTAAACTCAAGGAGACCAAATAAATGAGTAGGGAAAGGCAAGACTCATGCAATGCAACCTATGAATGTGAGTGCAACTACATGCTAAAATTATTCTGCCTACTTGGTAAAAAAGTAAATAAATCTTTCAAGAATAAATATGAACTGGATTTCACTAATTCAAATCACAAAATACAATACAAATAACTTGCAAGAAGAAGATAGCTCATGAAAGCAGGGAACATAGAATTAAGCAATGAACCCTTACTTGGTAGTGTATATCATTCTAACTCTCAAGTGTCTAGGGTTAATTCTCTCAATTCTCTACTACTCTTGCTTTCTATAGCTTGCTCTTCATCTAACAATCAACAAAAATTTAATGCACCAATACACAAATCAAGAGGTCTTTCAACAAGTGGACTAAAATCTGAATCCTTAATTAACATAAACTTTCCACCTAATTTAAGACAATCCATTTAATTACAATACAAGATCTAACTTCCCATTAACTGTGTTTTCCACATATTCATGCATCCTAAATTTGAGTTCAGTACATATGCATTGATATTGCCATTTACTTTGGGGCATTTTTGTCCCCTTTTTATTTTTTTGCTCTATTTTTTTCTTTTCTTAATAAATTTTTAAATTTTTTTTTCAATGCATATGATTAAGGTTTTGAATGCATAAACATGTTCTTAACATTTTTCACATTTTCACACAAAGTCTAACATACTCAATTCTCAAATCAAACATTTTCAAACCCCCTTTTCCCCACACTTAATTTGTGAGCATTCTCACTAGTCTAAGCTAATCAAGGATTCAAATTAAGGACATTATTATTTTCCGCTTAGAGTTAGTGATGAGCCAAAGTAAAGAACAAGGGGTAAAATAGGCTCAACATAGGTTTGCAAAGGATAATAAAAGGTAAGGCCATATGGGTATGTAAGCTCAGTGAAACAAGGCCTCAATCATATAAGTGCATGCATACATCAAATAATGGAAATATAGAATTAAGCAAGACAAAGATCACAATTTTAGAGAGAGAAAAAACACACAAAAATAAAATATATTGGTTGATAAAACGCAACCAATCAAATAGGCTCAAAATCTCACTGGTTTTGTGTGTTCGAGCTCTAAACTATGTTCCAAAACAAAATTTCTTCATACAAGTTTTTCAAAAAGTTTTATTCAAATTAGTGAAATACTATAAAAGGTTTCTTTTGAAAAAGAAAATATTACTTCAACCAAGTGGTAAAATATGCACAAAATATTACAGACATGCAATCAAACATGCAAATGCAACAATGAAAAATAAAAAATTGGTGTTAAGAAGGGACTAACTTACCCCACACTTAAAGATTGCACCTCGGTGCATGCAAAGATGAGCAGGTGGCGGGGGTTGTGGTTCCTCAGCCAGTGCTCGTTGTAGAGTCTTTCTCTTTACTCTTCCTGGTGGCCAGCCTGAAAAAGGGAGAAGAGAAATGGGCATGAAGTCAAAGGGATAGAGCAAGGGAGAGGGCAGTACTAGTAAGAATCATGCCAAAATAAAGAAGAATGTCGTTAACACATGGTCGCGACTCCATGAAATTGAGGCAATTAAATTCAAGATGTTTATTGGCATGCTGGCAAAGGCATGAGTAGCGTAAATCAAGCATTAAAAGCCTTAATGTATTATTAGTCGTGAGAAACTAACAATAACGTTTGTATTGAAAATTATATTTAATTAATAAAATATTGAAAAGGGTTTTGTGAAAAACAGGCATTAGAGTAAAAGGATAGAAAAATTAAGAATGCACAATGCCATACGGGCGTTTTCACAAACACAAAGCATGCATATTAAATAAGGTATGAAAATTATTAAATTGAACATGCAAGCACCCTTAAAAAAATAATATATAATTGTCAAACAATTTCTTAACAATCCAAAAGCAAAATATAAGAAATAATGACCCAAATTAATTTTTAACACTAATAAAAAGAAAAAGAAAGAAAAAAGAAAAAGAAGGGAAAGAAAAGATTTAGATATGGGGAAGAAAAGATAAGATATTTAGCTTATTTGAAAAGTGGTGCGGCGCATGTGACGCGGACGCATGGGGCACGCCTTCGCGCGGGTAGCACGGAAGTGAGGTGACGCGAGAGCGTCGATTACGGGGACGCGTGGCATGGTTTGTGCTAGTAGCGCGAGGGCAGCCTCGCGCTCACACAACTCTCTGTTCAAAAACCATATTGCCACTTTTGAGGGTGACGCCGTCGCGTGGTTGACGCGATCGCGTGGATGGCTAAATTATGAAAACGGTGCGGACGCGTGGGGCACGCGTACGCGTGGTAGGGCTTGTGCGTCAAGCACGAGTCCAGCCCCATTCCAGCCCAACTTTTGGCCTTACACCCTTTTTACGTCGATTTACAGGGCCACGCGGTCGCGTGGGTGACGCGGATGCGTGGGGAGGCTATTGCGGGCATGACGCGGATGCGTGGTTGACGCGATCGCGTGGATCAATTTGTGCCAAAGGCACGCCTCCAGCCACGCTCTCGCATGACTCTCTGTTCACTTTTCTTTTCTTTCCAATGCACTGGTGACGCGGACGCGTCAGCGACGCTGCCGCGTCGCGTGCGTGTTTTTTTTATGCAGTATGCAGAATGCAATGCTTAATGTGAATGCTATGCATGATTCCAGGTTCAATAAAATAAAATAAAAATAAAAAACAAACAAAACTAAATAAAATTAAAATTGAAAAAGGAACGATCATACCATGGTGGGTTGTCTCCCACCTAGCACTTTTAGTTAAAGTCCTTAAGTTGGATATTTGGTGAGCTTCCTGTTATGGTGGCGTGTGCTTGTATTCATCCAAAAATCTCCACCAGTGTTTGGAATTCCAGTAGCCTCGGGGATCCCAAACTAGGCGCAGAAAGCCTTCAAGCAAGTGACAAGGCCCCAAGAGTGTTGATTGCCAGAATAAATTTTGAGGTCCCAAACCTTGCTTTTGCACCCGTCTTCTTGTTGATCCTTAGTGTTCCAACCGGGCGGCAGGCAATCTGAATTCTCACTAAAGCGGCCAAACAACTTCCTAGACCCATTCAGTTGAGCTTTACACCAACCTTTACATTTAAATTTTGAGCATACAACCATGTTGAACCTTGTATGATAACTGCTACCATGGACCATCTTCCTCTTACTCTTGATGCCACAAAGAGCTCTAAGTTGACCATCCATTTCCAGTAGCCCATATTCAAGTGGAATTAGAATGCTAAGGTATATGAATTTTACCCACTTGAATGTTGTGTTGGATGGTAATGGCTTTGGGGGAGAGGTCTCCAACAGCTTTGGCAGGGTGATTTCAAGCTCCATTCCCTTGTGCTCTTCCCTGACAACTTTCACCTCTTTGCAAGCTTCTTCAATTTCAACCTCTTCCTCTTGGTAGCTTTCTTCCACCTCAATCTTTTCTTTATTACTTACCAAGAGCATGGGAGGTTGTGCTTTTTCTTTTTGAATCTCCATCTCTTGATCAACCTCTTCCAAGTCTTCAACCATGATATGCCTTGGAGGTTGTACACCCTCCTCAACAACAAATTCAAACTCCTTAGAAGAGGGTTCTATGACTTGAGGTTCCCGTGGAGGTTCTGCATCTCCTAAATCTTCAACCACTTCTTCCTCTGTAACTATTATGGCTTTCTCCACTTGTTCTAATACAAAGTCATGCTCCTTATTGTCCACTGGAGTCTCTAATGTCTCCCTCATGATACGTTCTTCATTGGATTCTCCACGTGGGGCCATGGGAGTCTGTTGGATGTCTGAACGTCTGGAAGATAATTGATTTATTGCTTGCTCCAGTTGATGAAGGGTTGCATGAAATTGATCTACTATTTCCTTGAAATGATCCCTTGACTCTTGTTCCTCCTTGACAATTACCTTTCCATGACAACTCCCTTCAATTACTCTTTCATCTTCAAGGGTCTCTTCTACCTTCACCTTTAGTGCCTCCTCTAGCTCCTTATGAAGTATGGATTCGTGAAGACGATCCTCTCTCTCTTGTTCCATATCAATAGCAAAATTGGGATCATCTTACTCTTGGATTGGTGGATGTGGGTGTTCTTCCATGGATGGTGGTGATGGGATGGATGGATCATTATGTGGTTGAGATGGAAGTGCATTGGAGCTTGAGGGTTGAATATTGAAGGTATTTGGTGGTCCGATTTGGGCGGCGAGAGCTTGTATAGTAGAGTTTAGATCGGCAAATGCTTTCTCCATGGAGGTTTGGGGTGGATAGGAGGGTTCATTTGTTGGGAGAAAGGGTTCATGGTAGGAAGGTGGTTCATCTTGATAATGATAAAGAGATGGTGTATATTGAGGTGGTGGTTCTGTGTATGGTTCATTTGGCTCATAAGGTGGTTGGTATGGTGGATACGGGTTAGGGTGATATGGAGGTGAATGGTGGAAAGGGGCTTGTGAGTATGGTGGTTCAAAATTATATTGAGGAGGAGGGGGTTCATGGGCATATGGTGGGTCTTGTTGGTAACTACAAGGGGGTTCACCATATCTATCATCTTGGTATGCATTGTAGAATGGTCTTTGTCCATGATATCTTGGAGGGTGTTGTCGCCTAAAGGGTTGATCAGATCCTCTTGGCTCCGTCCATCCTTGATTGCTTTGACCTTGATGCATATTCCTATTATAGCTTTCTCTTCCTGCAACATAGTTGTAACCAAACTCATCGCCAAAGGGGTGAGAGTTCATAGTAGTAGGAGAAAATAAAAACAAAAACTAACAAAAAAGAAAATATTTTGAAAAAGATTTGATTTTTTGAAAAATGATAAGATAAAATTTTGAAAAAGATATGCTTTTTATTTTTTTGAAAAAGATTTGAAATTTAAAATTTGATTTTGAAATAAGATAAGATAAGATAAAAATTTTAAAATCTGAAATTTTTTTTTTGAAAAATATTTACAATAACCAATAATAAGGCACAAGTTTGCAATCCCCCGGTGATGACAAGTCATCATATACCCATTTTTCAAGCTAATTTCACTTGTTTTGTTAGCATTTATGCACTTTCTTGCACCCTAAGTAAGTGATTTGGAGTGAAAATGCACAACTTCTCTAAATCAAGCAACCACCATGAAATTAATGTTAATCCATGAGGTTTAAGCTAATTTTAATTGAATTTTAATTGATTTATAAGCCTCTTGAATTTAGTGATACTTGGAGTGGTTGTTTTGGTTTATTGTAGGTGAAGAAAAGAAAAGAAAAGGAAAAGCGTGGCCTAAGAAGTGTAGCCCAAGGAAAGGAAAGTGTGGCAAAAGAGAGAAGAAGCGTGCCGCATGCATAGGGGGAGGCAACATTGCCCTCCACAAGGGCACACTGCCCTCTAGGAGGGCAACATAAGAGAACCAAGAAGAGAAGGCAACTCTGCCCTGCCCACTTCAAGGGCAGAGCACAAAATGTGCCTTGGAACCAAGAGGAAGAGAACCTTGCCCTGCCCTCCACAAGGGCAGTATCGGGCTCTCCAAGGAAAGAAATCAAAGGAAAAATGCCTATGATGCATGCTACAAGGATCGAACAAGGGACCATGAGGAAGCTAGGCACTAAGGTCCACTACCGTGCCAAGAAACCAAGGAAATTATTGTAGCGTGTGCTTCCTCCGTGATTCGAACACGGGACGTGAAAGAGGGAACATTGCCCTGCCCTCTGCGCGGGCAGGGCAGCATCTTGTGTGTGGCGCATCACGCACAATCCTGGCGCACCAAGTCTCGTTCCTGGCAGCATCAGCGCGCGCAACGCTCGTCCCTGGCAGCACCAACTTTTCCTGCCCTGCCCTTGGCGCGGGCAGGGCAGCACCTTGCGCACCAAGAAGCAAATTCTGCGCACATTGCCGTGCCAATCTCATGCACCAAGCACCAATTTTCTGCCCTGCCCTCCACAAGGGCAGGGCAGCCTCCTGGAGCAACATTTTGGGCCAAAAATTCAAATTAAAAATCCATTTGAATTCATTTCTTCACCAATTCAAAAGCCCATCCAAATCCCAATATCCAAGAATAGAAAGTGTATAAATAGGAGTTAGTTTGATGTAATTAGGACTTTTGCACACAGACTTTTACTTTTGCACTTTTACCTTCACTTTTGAATTTTACCTTTCTTTTGAGCTTTGGCACTTGTTCTTGGTGACTTCACTGAGAGTTCTGAGAATTGGGAAGGAGAATTGATCTCTCTTCTTCCTCATTCTTGCCTAAGCATTTCTAATCTTCTGTTTTTGAGTTTTGGGTGTGAGAAATTGAGGAAATTCTGTCTCAATTCCCATTCAAACTCTCTTTAAATCTTCTCTGCATAATTCAATTCAATTTCAATTTTCTTTACTGCTTCTTCTAATTCTTGTCAATTGCTTTGTTAACTTGGATCTAGGAAGGCAAATAGAGATCTAGGCTCTGCTACCTAGTCTCTTGAGACCTGAGACCCAATTTTGCTTTCGGTTCATCTGTGAACCTTGCTGTACTTTAATTTCCTATTCTGTTTGAATTTCTGTTTGATCCAAATTCATCCTCTACTTAATTGATTGCTGCAATTTACTTCTTCTTTGTTTAGATCCTGCAATCCCATTCCTCAAATCCCTTTTACATTCAAGCAATTTACATTTCTTGCCATTTAAGTTACTGCAATTTACCTTTCTTGCACTTTAAGTTTCAGTCATTTAGTTTCTTGTTCTTTAAGATTCAGTTCATTTTACCTTCCTGTTCTTTAATTTACTGCAAATTCCCTTCTCCCTTTACATTTACTGTCATTTACTTCCTGCTAAACACAAATCACTCAACCAATACTTGATTCGCTTGACTAAATCAACCACTAAACTAAAATTGCTCAATCCTTCAATCTCTGTGGGATCGACCTCACTCATGTGAGTTATTATTACTTGATGCGACCCGGTACACTTGCCGGTGAGTTTTGTGTTGGATCGTTTTCCACACATCAAGTTTTTGGCGCCGTTGCCGGGGATTGAAATAGATTGACAATGATTAAGTGAAGTGGAGGTCTAGATTAAGCATTTTTTTTCTCTTTTCTGTTATTCTAATTCTTACTAACACACTAGCTGTTTGAATTTTTGCTTAAACTAACTAAAACCTCATTCTAGCAATAGATTGAAGTTTTATTAATTTTCTGGGTTTGTGTGTTTATTGTTGTGTGTTTGTATGTCAGGTATAGGAAGATCTTCCCCTATCCTCTCTGAAATTGATCAAAGAACTCTTCGGAGAATAAGAAGAGCCGAAAGAGGGAAGAACGTTGTTGGAGAAGAAGAATCTGAGGAGGAATTCCAAGAAATGGAAGGAGATACCAATCAACCAGGAGAAGGAGCCAACAATAATCAACAACAGAGAAGAGTCTTGGCTTCATACACATTTGCAAATGCTAGGCATTGTGGGAGTAGCATTCTTCCTCCCAATGTCAATGCAAACAATTTTGAACTCAAGCCACAACTCATCACTCTGGTTCAAAACAATTGTTCTTTTGGAGGAGGGCCTTTGGAGGATCCAAATCAACATTTGTCCACTTTCTTGAGAATCTGTGACACAGTGAAAACAAATGGTGTACCTCCTGATAGCTACAAGTTGCTGCTCTTTCCATTCTCTCTCAGAGATAAAGCAACTCAATGGCTAGAGACCTTTCCAAAAGAAAGCATCAACACTTGGGATGACTTGGTGAGCAAGTTTCTTGCCAAATTTTATCCCCCTCAAAGAATCCTAAGGTTGAAGACTGAGGTTCAAACATTCACTCAAATGGAGGCTGAGAACTTATATGAAGCATGGGAAAGATATAAGGCTCTATTAAGGAAATGTCCACCAGAGTTGTTCACTGAATGGGATAAGTTACAAAACTTCTATGAGGGACTCACTCTTAAAGCTCAAGAAGCTCTTGATCACTCTGCCGGAGGCTCTTTACAACTCATGAAGACCACAGAGGAAGCTCGAAACCTCATTGATATGGTGGCCAACAACCAATATTTCTTTGCTCATCAAAGACAATGCCAACCATCACAAAGAAGAGGAGTAATGGAGTTGGAAGGAGTTGATTCAATTCTAGCTCAGAACAAGATGATGCAGCAGCAGATTCAACAACAATTTGAGCAAATGGCCAAAAGGATTGATGGCTTGCAAGTGGCAGCAGTGAGCACCACAAGCCAACCTCCAACCACTTGGGTGCAAAGTGAAGAAACTCAAGAAGAGCAACAGCAAGAGCAAGTCCAATACATGCACAACCAAAATCCTGGAACAAATGAAGTTTATGGGGACACTTACAATCCATCTTGGAAGAACCATCCCAACCTCAGATGGGGAGACAACCACAATCAAAACCAACAACCATGGCAAAGAAACACAAGTCAGAACAATTGGAAAAACACAAACCACAACCCCCAGCCAAACACTAACCAAAACTCATACAGAAAACCACAAAACAACTACCCAAATTCTAACCAATATCCACCCAATAACCACCCAACCAACCAAAACACTTATCTTCATCCATCTACACCCCAAAATCAACCCATCTCACAAGACTCACAGAGAATCACCAATCTAGAGCTGCTCATGGAGAAACTGATGAAGAACCAAGAATTAACAACAAAGAACCAAGAAGCCTCCATGAAGAACCTAGAGAGGCAGATTGGACAAATGTCCAAGAAGATTTCTGTTGAAAAACCATCAAGTTCACTACCTAGTGACACCATTCCCAACCCAAAGGAAGAATGCAAGGTCGTGCAACTAAGAAGTGGAAAAGTATTAACAGATGGTAACCAAGGAGCAACCAAGCAAAATGACACTGAGCCAACAAAGAATGATGAAGCCATCAACAAAGACATGATAAGCAAGAATGCTCCAGAAAAACTCACAGAGGAAGACAACAAGCCACAGAATTTGGAGAAAGGAAAGAAGATCTTGAAGGAACCAATTCCAAAACAGCATCAAGTGGAGAAAAGCTCAACATCACCACTACCTTATCCACAGAGATTTCACAAGGAAACAAAGGATCAGCATTTCCACAAATTTCTTGAGACTTTTAAGAAGTTGGAAATCAACATACCTCTGGCTGAGGCATTGGAACAAATGCCTTTGTATGCCAAGTTTCTAAAGGAGCTCATCAACAAGAAAAGAGATTGGAATGAGAAGGAAACGGTGATGCTTAGTGAAGAATGCAGTGCACTCATTAAAAAGGGACTCCCTCCCAAGCTTGAAGACCCTGGAGGTTTCTTCTTACCATGCACTATTGGAAACCTATTCATTAACAAGGGGATGTGTGATCTAGGAGCAAGCATAAATCTAATCCCATATTCTCTAGTGAAAAAGCTTGGCATGGAGGAGGTGAAACCAACACAGATGTCCTTGGAGTTGGTGGACCAATCAGTGGTATATCCTAAAGGACTAATTGAGAACCTTTTAGTTAAGGTTGACAAGTTCATTTATCCTGCAGATTTTGTGGTCCTGGATTCTTCAGAAAATGGAAGTGACTCCATAATACTTGGTCGACCATTTCTGGCCACTGCTAGAGCCATTGTGGATATAGAGCAAGGAGAGTTAACCCTCAGGATGCATGAGGAGAGCATCATACTGAAAGTCTTTCCAGAATTACAAAGGGATGAAGAAACAAGCAAAATGAGTGATGATCTCCTTCCAAGGCAATCAACTGACAAGGAAGTAGAACAGAAAAACAAACAGATGCAAGAAGAAAAAGGGATTCAAAAGGAAGCAGGGGTGATAAGCAAGAAGGAAGGTATCACAACTCAGGTAACTGTCAAGAAAAAAAGATCAACAAGCAAGAAAAAGGTGAAGAGCAAGAAAAAAGCTCACAAAGGGTGGAAGAACAAGAGAATCCCAACTGAAGGATTTTCTAAAGGTGATAAAGTGCAACTAGTATATCAACAACAGGGAGCAGAAGATTATTACACTGTCAACCAAATACTTTCTCTTGAGCATAGGGAAATTGAGCATCAAGGCACACAAAGAAAGCTGACAGTGAGAGGTGACAAGTTGAGACATCACCAACATCAACCACCTTAAAGGGAAGTCCAATGTCAAGCTAGTGACAATAAAAGAGCGCTTCATGGGAGGCAACCCATGATTTAAGATTTCTGTCTTCTCTTTCATTTAATAAGCTATGATTCCTCTGAATATGATTTTGAACTTTCATGCCTAATGAATGCATACTTGTTTTAAAGCACATGTCAAACTTGTAAGTTTGGTGTCCCTTAAGGCACACTTAATTTTTGCTTTTCAAAAAGAGAGGGAGTTATTCTTAGAACATATGCATAATTCTTCTTGAGGAAGCATATGACCAAACACTAAGTTTGGTGTCTGCATGTGTAACAATGTTCAGAGGATCATTTCCCAATCATGGATTCAAAACCATACACAAAGGGATCATGCATCAGTCTTTTAAAATGCATCAATTGTGAAGAATGGTTTGCATTGCTAAGCCATCCCCTAAATAAAAGATAAGTTTGGTGTTCACCAACCTTTAACATCTTTAATTAAGGGACACAATTGACCATGAAAATATTTTTCATAATAATAAACAAAACAAAACAATTTTTTTCATTTAATACAAATTAATTGCCAACGGCCATATTAATGATCTAAGGCTAGCTATCTTGATTCTTGCAGGAGAAAAAAGATTAAGATAAACGCAAGGAGGGGCCACGGCTAGGAGAAGCTATGTGAGGGAGGTCACATGTGCCTAGGAGAACGCGCTCATGGGGAACAAAATCTGCATGCATGCAATATTGAACACCTAAATGCATGCAACCAATGGAAGAAGGATCCTCGTCAAGCCTCAACAATGCATGCAGACCGTCCATTCCATGAGTCCTCTAGATGAACAATTCAATCTCAGCCCTTCATGAGCACAAACGGATTCTTCATACATTCATTCATTGTGGTTTCGATGGGAAGCTTGAAGACTTGGCCTATAAGTAGCCGTTGGCACCAACACGGCATACACACTCTCATTCAAGCCACTTTCATATGAAAACCATACTTTCTTCCACTTTCAAAGCCAACATAATTCCCTTACCTCACAACAGAACCGAACCAAAACTCTTCCCAAACACAACACACATTTCTTCTACTCTCACTTTTTCTTTCTTCTTACCTCAAAACTGATGGCCTCTTCAAGTTCAAAAAGAAGGCCGGGAAAGGAACCTATGGTAACCGAACCTCCATCCTTTGATGCAACCAAATTTAGATCCCAATTCCATGAAGGGAGATATCATAGGTTCATGGAGGCAAAGAATGTCATTTATGAGAAAGGTCTTGATTTAAGGGAAGGAGAATACCCCATCATGAGGCAAATCACTAAAGAAAGAAGGTGGGAGCTCTTGTGTGCTCCTCTAACTGACATCAGTGCAGCTATGATTAGGGAGTTCTATGCTAATGCTGTGAAGGAAAATAAAGATAGTGCTCCTTACACAAGTTATGTCAGAGGAGTTGAAGTGAGCTTCAGTCCAGCAGCCATCACAAGAGCCCTCAAGTTGAGAACCATAACCTATGCAGAGCCTAGTTATGAGGCTAGATTGCAAAGGGAAAATAATCCTGATGAAATTTTGCAAGGGTTATGTGTGGAGAACACTGATTGGGAAAGAGATTCAAAGGGAGTTCCAAGTCACATAAGGAGGATAAATCTCACTCCTGTGGCTAAGGGATGGTATGAAATAGTGAGGAGATCTATCCTTCCTACTGGAAACGCTTCTTGGGTCACAATCAAACGAGCACTCTTGACATATTGCATCTTGCATGGAGGTGAGATCAACCTTGCACAAACTCATAGCTGACAGTATTCAAGAAATGGCCGATAGCACAAGCAAATCAAAGGGTCTTGGACATCCAAGTACCATCCTCAGGCTATGTGACAAAGCTGGAGTAATCTTTGAAGATGAGGGTACAGAAAAAATGAAAAAGGGAAAATGGATTACCAAGAAGAGCATGGAGGGAACGAACGAAGAAGAAAATCAAGAAGGGGTAGTAGCTCCTAGACAAAGCAGATCACAAGAAGAAGAAGGGAGAATCAAGCAGCAGCCATGACAATTAGAAGGTGGCAAAGTTCTTTCATACTTCCTCTTTCATGTCTCTAATAAGGAGATGTATGTCTGAAACATGATATGCCTCCATCATTTATTTCTTTTACTTCATGCAATTCTTGTTCTTTGTTTTTCATTTTAGTTAGTTAATAAATAGCTAGAAAAATGCTAAATCTGCATAATGCTTGCATCCATCACTTAGCTTTAAATATTGTTTTGTTTCCCATATGCTTAAATAAAAGAGTTTGGTTTGAATTGAAAAGTGAAATATCCAATGTTGCATAAGTATGAATGGAAGTTGGTGGTGGTACATGTGTTTGATTAAATGTATAACTCATGAAATAATTGTTGCATAATATCATTCTCATTCAATTGTGAGTTAGCTTGCTGTTACAAAGACTCTTATCAAGAATGAAAAAGCCCTTGGTAACAAAAACAGAAAGAAAAGGGAAAGAAAAAGCCAAAATGGCAAGAAAAACAAAGAATAAAGGTTGGACACCAATAGCTTGGACCCTAGGTCATATGCCTGTGGTGTTCTTGTACTAAGATCTGCTTGGATGAGTAAATTCTAAGGGGTATTTTAAAACCCGGTCACTTAGATCAACTGATTTGGGATGGCCAATTGAAAATCCACAATAAAGAGCAACTTAGATACAAAACATTTAGTTATCCAAAGAGATGCTGGGCATCAATGATCCTAGGAAGAATTAGTGAGCCATGTGTCTGTGGTGGAAAGATGTTGAGCAAAAGAAAAGAAAATAAAGCCAAAGGCTATGCTGCAGCATTTGACACCCAACCTCTAAAAGAATAATAAGCTTGTTAAAGCATTATAAGCCAAGAAGAGTTAGCAAGGGAGTGAGTAAAAAGTGAGTCCTATAACAGCAAGTTTAGCAAGCTTTTGAGGAAAGATATATATTATGTAACAGGAATAATAACCTGAGTTGTCATTGTCTGCATAAATGCCCCATAGATCAAGTTCTGCTATCTGCATAATAAGGATAAATATCCCTTTCTTATTCATTCCATTTACTCTTAGTTTTGATGCTTGCTTGGGGACAAGCAAGATTTAAGTTTGGTGTTGTGATGACAAGTCATCATATACCCATTTTTCAAGCTAATTTCACTTGTTTTGTTAGCATTTATGCACTTTCTTGCACCCTAAGTAAGTGATTTGGAGTGAAAATGCACAACTTCTCTAAATCAAGCAACCACCATGAAATTAATTTTAATCCATGAGGTTTAAGCTAATTTTAATTGAATTTTAATTGATTTATAAGCCTCTTGAATTTAGTGATACTTGGAGTGGTTGTTTTGGTTTATTGTAGGTGAAGAAAAGAAAAGAAAAGGAAAAGCGTGGCCTAAGAAGTGTAGCCCAAGGAAAGGAAAGTGTGGCAAAAGAGAGAAGAAGCGTGCCGCATGCATAGGGGGAGGCAACATTGCCCTCCACAAGGGCACACTGCCCTCTAGGAGGGCAACATAAGAGAACCAAGAAGAGAAGGCAACTCTGCCCTGCCCACTTCAAGGGCAGAGCACAAAATGTGCCTTGGAACCAAGAGGAAGAGAACCTTGCCCTGCCCTCCACAAGGGCAGTATCGGGCTCTCCAAGGAAAGAAATCAAAGGAAAAATGCCTATGATGCATGCTACAAGGATCGAACAAGGGACCATGAGGAAGCTAGGCACTAAGGTCCACTACCGTGCCAAGAAACCAAGGAAATTATTGTAGCGTGTGCTTCCTCCGTGATTCGAACACGGGACGTGAAAGAGGGAACATTGCCCTGCCCTCTGCGCGGGCAGGGCAGCATCTTGTGTGTGGCGCATCACGCACAATCCTGGCGCACCAAGTCTCGTTCCTGGCAGCATCAGCACGCGCAACGCTCGTCCCTGGCAGCACCAACTTTTCCTGCCCTGCCCTTGGCGCGGGCAGGGCAGCACCTTGCGCACCAAGAAGCAAATTCTGCGCACATTGCCGCGCCAATCTCATGCACCAAGCACCAATTTTCTGCCCTGCCCTCCACAAGGGCAGGGCAGCCTCCTGGAGCAACATTTTGGGCCAAAAATTCAAATTAAAAATCCATTTGAATTCATTTCTTCACCAATTCAAAAGCCCATCCAAATCCCAATATCCAAGAATAGAAAGTGTATAAATAGGAGTTAGTTTGATGTAATTAGGACTTTTGCACACAGACTTTTACTTTTGCACTTTTACCTTCACTTTTGAATTTTACCTTTCTTTTGAGCTTTGGCACTTGTTCTTGGTGACTTCACTGAGAGTTCTGAGAATTGGGAAGGAGAATTGATCTCTCTTCTTCCTCATTCTTGCCTAAGCATTTCTAATCTTCTGTTTTTGAGTTTTGGGTGTGAGAAATTGAGGAAATTCTGTCTCAATTCCCATTCAAACTCTCTTTAAATCTTCTCTGCATAATTCAATTCAATTTCAATTTTCTTTACTGCTTCTTCTAATTCTTGTCAATTGCTTTGTTAACTTGGATCTAGGAAGGCAAATAGAGATCTAGGCTCTGCTACCTAGTCTCTTGAGACCTGAGACCCAATTTTGCTTTCGGTTCATCTGTGAACCTTGCTGCACTTTAATTTCCTATTCTGTTTGAATTTCTGTTTGATCCAAATTCATCCTCTACTTAATTGATTGCTGCAATTTACTTCTTCTTTGTTTAGATCCTGCAATCCCATTCCTCAAATCCCTTTTACATTCAAGCAATTTACATTTCTTGCCATTTAAGTTACTGCAATTTACCTTTCTTGCACTTTAAGTTTCAGTCATTTAGTTTCTTGTTCTTTAAGATTCAGTTCATTTTACCTTCCTGTTCTTTAATTTACTGCAAATTCCCTTCTCCCTTTACATTTACTGTCATTTACTTCCTGCTAAACACAAATCACTCAACCAATACTTGATTCGCTTGACTAAATCAACCACTAAACTAAAATTGCTCAATCCTTCAATCTCTGTGGGATCGACCTCACTCATGTGAGTTATTATTACTTGATGCGACCCGGTACACTTGCCGGTGAGTTTTGTGTTGGATCGTTTTCCACACATCACCCGGCAACGGCGGCATTTTGACGTTAGGATTTTTGCTAGTAAAGAATTTGTAAAAATATAGTCGCATTGTGAGTATAGATTCTAAACCAACAGAAAATCCCTTCGTACAAACATTTTGGTTGTCACAAGTAATAAAACCCAATAAATTTATAAACCGAAGTATTCAAACCTCGGGTCATCTTCTCAAGGAATTGCAGGGAAGTATGATTTATTACTGGTTATGGAAAAAAATAGTGTTTGGGGTTTGTAAAAGGTTTTGGGCAAGAGAAATAGATTGCAAGAATTAATAAATTAATAACTAATAAAACTCTTGGCAATGTATGAAAACTTGAAGTCCTATCCCAGTTATCCTTATCAATTGTGATGAGAATTGGATTTTTCTCCCACTAAGTTAACCTCTAACTATGAAGGTAAGTTAAGTGGATGGAATAAGTTTGGTCCCTCAGGTCTTAGTCTTTCCTTGGAAAAGGCTAGAGTTATTGGAACTCGAGTTAATTCTTGAAGAATTCCAATTTTCGGTCAACAATGAGTTTGACAACTCAAGAGTTACCAATTAATCAATTAAAGCCAAGAATATAAAATGCTAGATAAAAATCATAGATCTGAAAATACCTCAAATTATATTTAAATATAAATTTAAATCTAACATGGAAAGATTTATGAGTCAAATGGGCAACATAAGTAATTAACAGATAAAAGTATTAGAATATCTAAAAGTAGAAGAGAAACATAAATTAAAGAACATTGAACCTGTGATGAAGAAGTAATATTCCTAATTTCTAAAAATCCTAATCCTAAATCCCTAAGAGAGAGGAGAGAGCCTCTCTCTCTAAAAACTACATCTGAAACTAAAATTGTGAATTATGAAAGCATCCTGAGTCTTTGCATGTTCCCTGACTTTAATCTGTGTTTATGGGCCGAAAACTGGGTTGAAATGCGGCCCAGAATCTCTGCCAGCGACTTTTGTAATTCTGCAGATCGCGCACGTCACGCGTCCGCGTCGTCCACGCGATCGCGTCACTCAGCTTTTTCGTATCACGCGTGCGCGTCATCCACGCATTCGCGTCGTTCGTGCTTTTCCAATCCGCGCGGTCGCGTGAGCCATGCGGCCGAGTCACTGCGATTTCCTCTCTTCCGCGCGGTCGCGTGAGTCATGCGGCCGCGTCACTTCTCGCTGGTCATCTCCTTAATTTCTTGTATTCCTTCCATTTTTGCAAGCTTCCTTTCCAATGTCCCACTCATTCAAGCCCTATAAAGCATGAAACACTTAACACACAGATCACGGCATCGAATGGAATAAAGGAGAATTAAAATACCTAATTAAAAGTCTCTAGGAAGTAGGTTTTCAATCATGTAATAATTTTAGGAAGGAAATATAAATCATGCAAATCATATGAATAAGTGGGTGAAAAGCTTGATAAAACCACTCAATTAAATACAATATAAACCATAAAATAGTGGTTTATCACCCACTAAAGATTGTAACGGCTTTAACACAAGATCAAAGGCCCATATCCAAGACTTGAAGAACTAACTAGAAGATCAAGAAGAGTAATATATATAAGAGTAGTTTTGAACTAGAGAGGAGATTAGCACTTTTGGAGAACTACACCTTGTATATTTACTTTTCTGCACTTCTAATCATTAGAGGATGTATTCTTCTTCATCATCTTCCATTTCCAGAGCTATGACCAACTAAACCCTATTTCATTGGGTTAGGGAGCTCTGTTGTAATTTGATGGATCAATTATAGTTTTCATTCTTCATCCTCTTTCTTTTCTCTTGATTTACTAGAAAGCTTTCGATCTTAATTCAATTGGTTAGTTGTTTTGGAAAAGAAACTCTCCATAATTGGATCTCCTCTGAGCCTTGGAAAAGGGATGAGGAGATCATGCTAGAAATGCTTTCTCATGTTGGACCAAATTGGGGTTTGGACGGATATAGTGACATGTAATCCTCCCAACACTTTGATTTGGAAATACATGTGGTATAATCAGTGACCATACTTCATCTCTTCCCATGAGCAATTAAATTAAGGAATTGGGAAATTGTTCAAGCTTAGAGAGATTGGGTTGTCAAGGAATTGGGATCCTATCACCTAAGGTTGCCAAGGAGATCAATGAATGCATTGATTGAGGAATAGTTGAAAATGAAGTTGATCTGGAGAATGCAACATCTCCTAAGCCCAATGAATCTCCCATTTCTGATCTTACCCATTCTCTTTACTTTTTACCATTTATCTTTATGCTCATCTTCCCAAACACCCATTTAAGATTCTGCAATTTATTTTCTGCAATTTACTTTCCCGCGATTTATTTTTCTGCAATTCTCAACTTAATTCCTGTTTAGCTCAACTAGCACACTCTTCCAACTAAAGTTGCTTGACCAATCAATTCCTGTGGGATTTGACCTCACTCTATTGTGAGTTTTTACTTGACGACAAATTCGGTATACTTGCCGAAGGGAAATTTGTTGAGAGACAAGTTTTCGTGCATTAAGTTTATAGCGTCGTTGCCGGGGATTGATTTTGTATCGACAATGATTAAGTTGAAAGATCACTAGATTGAGTATTTTTCTCTTTTGTTTGTTCATTTTACCTTGTCAATTACCTTTAGCTTCAGTCATTTTCTTCCTCATCCCCTCTACCCTCTCTATTTTCTCTTTTTTTGTTATTACTTACAATTCTGCTCACTAACCTACTAACTATTTGATAATTTGCACCACTCACACTAACAGCCACTCTAACAAGTATAATCACTTCGGTTTATTTCTTGCTGTATGCTCTGTTAGTTGTATGACAGGGAGAAGAAGCGGAGCTTCAACTTCTTTTGATTCGGAACCTGAGAGGACCTTCCTTAGATTAAGGAGGGAAGCAAGAGAAAAAAGAGTTATTGGTGTCGAGGAAGAGTACTTTGAAACAAACATGGAGGAGAACTTGGAAAACAACCATGAAGAAGCTCACAACCTTGCCAGAGAAGGCCCTGTGAATCATACTGGGCAAGAAAGAAGAGTGCTAGGCTCTTACATCAATCCAAACCCAGGAAATTATGGAAGTAGCATCTAAAAGCCAACCATACATGCCAATAACTTTGAATTGAAACCCCACCTCATCACCCTTGTTCAGAACAATTGCTCATTTGGAGGAAGTGCCCAAGAAGACCCCAATCAACATCTAACCACCTTCCTGAGAATATGTGACACTGTGAAGTCTAATGGTGTTCATCTGGATGTCTATAGACTGCTTTTGTTCCCCTTTTCACTCAAGGACAAAGCATCTAAATGGCTGGAAGCCTTCCTGAAGGAGAGCTTAACGAATTAAGAAGATGTGGTGAACAAATTTTTGGCAAGATTCTATCCTCCTCAAAGAATCAACAAGCTGAGAGCTGAGGTACAAACCTTTAGGCAACAAGATGGTGAAACTCTCTATGAGGCATGGGAGAGGTTTAAGGACTTAACAAGAAGGTGCCCACCGGACATGTTCAATGAATGGGTTCAACTGCACATTTTCTATGAAGGTCTTTCTTACGAGTCAAAGAAGGCCGTAGATCATTCATCAGTGGGCTCTTTAAACAAGAAGAAGACCATTGAAGAAGCCATGGATGTCATAGAAACTGTGGCAGAGAATGACTATTTCTATGCTTCTGAAAGAAGCAACACTCGAGGAGTGATGGAGCTGAACCACATGGATGCACTGCTGGCTCAAAACAAGATGATCACCAAGCAGTTAGCAGATCTTACCAAGAAGGTGGAAGAAAATCAAGTTGCAACAGTCATCACTTCATTACCAGCTCAAGAAGGAGTGAATGCAGGAGAAGAAGGTGACTGGGAGCAAGCCAATTATGGGGAACTCACCCAGGCAGACCTATGATCCATACTTCAAAACTTACAATTCTGGTTGGAGAAACCACCCTAATTTTGGGTGGGGAAACCAACAAGACCAAGGCCAAGACCAGAGACACCACAACCACAATCCCAACAACAATGCAACTCACCAACATCCCTCACAGAGATCCTATCAATACCCACCTAATCACCCTTCTCAACCATCTAACCTCAACCCACCATCACCAACTGAAGATAGACTTTCCAGAATTGAGACTCTACTAGAAGACATATGTAAAGAAGTCCAAGACAGTAAAGCTTTCCGGGAAGAGGTGCGATCCAATATGCAGAATCAAGATGCTGCCATCAAGAAACTTGAAACACAAATTGGCTACTTATTCAAGCAAGCCCCTGGTCACAACATTCATAGCAACACTAATTCAACTCCAAGGGAGGAGTGTCAGTCCATCACCCTCAAAAACGGGAAGGAATTGAAGGAGACCTACAAGAAACCACAAGAGAAAAAATCAGATGAAGAAGAAAAGGGACAAGAGGAAATTCAAGTCCCCACTCCCAAGTCACACCAGGAAGGAAAAGTGCCGAAGCCAAACTTTCCAAAAGCCCCATACCCTCAGTAATTGAAGAAGAAGGGAGAGGACAACCAATTCTCCAGATTCCCGAAAATCTTTAAGAAACTACAGATTAACATACCCTTTACTGAGGCAATAGAGAAAATGTCACTCTATGCCAAGTTCTTGAAGGAATTGATGACCAAGAAAAGAAGCTGGAAGAATAATGAAACTGTGGTACTAACCGAAGAATACAGTGCCATCATCCAGCATAAACTGCTCCAGAAACTGAAGGATCTTGGGAGCTTCCAAATTCCTTGTATCATAGGGGAAATCACAATGGAAAAGGCTTTATGTGATTTAGGAGCTAGCATAAATCTAATGTCCTTAGCAATGATGAAGAAAATGAGGATTGAGGAGGCCAAACCAACAAGAATGGCCCTGCAACTAGCAGACTGATCATTCAAGTTTCCTCACGGAATAGTGGAAGACTTGTTGGTGAAGGTGGGAGACTTTATCTTTCCAGCAGATTTTGTAGTGTTGAATATGGAGGAAGGAGCCAAAACTTCTATCATCTTAGGCAGGCCATTTTTAGCCACTGTCGGAGCCATCATTGATGTCCAAAAGGGTGAACTTGTCCTTAGACTACATGAAGAGAAAATGATATTCAATGTGTTCAAGGCCATAAGTTACCCAAAGGACTCATTGGGAGAATGTATGAGGTTAGACTCGGTGGATGCTATAGTACAGGAGACTCTTGAAGAAGAAGAACTTGAGGGGTTAATAGAAGAAGAGGAATCAGCATCAAGCGAAGAGGTTGCAACAGCTGAAACTCATGTTCAGGGCACACTAGAGGGGAAGGATGAAAGGAAGGAAGCACTCAAACTTGAACTAAAGGCACTACCACCCACCCTCAAATATGCATACTTAGGAGAGAATGAAAGCTATCCAGTAATCATAAAGTCAGCCCTCAGCCAAGAACAAGAGGAAGAGTTACTTCAAGTCTTACAAAAGCATAAGGATGCCATTGGATGGACACTTGCTAACTTGAAGGGAATCAGTTTGGCCATATGCATACATAAGATACTATTGGAAGAGGATGCCAAACCTTCCATTCATCCCCAAAGGAGGCTGAATCTAGTTATGAAGGAAGTGATACAGAAGGAAGTCATGAAGCTGTGGCAGGGAGGAGTAATCTACCCAATTTCGGATAGCCCATGGGTCAGCCCCGTCCAAGTGGTCCCCAAGAAAGGGGGAATCACTGTGGTACCCAATGAAAGGAATGAGCTAATCCCTACAAGAACTGTCACAGGATGGAGAATGTGTATTGATTACAGAAAACTCAATGAAGCCACAAGAAAAGATCATTTCCCCCTTCCTTTCATGGACCAGATGCTGGAAAGACTTGCAGGACACGCATACTATTGTTTTCTAGATGGTTATTCAGGATATAACCAAATAGTGGTTGACCCAAGAGACCAGGAGAAAACATCATTTACTTGCCCATATGGAGTGTTTGCCTATAGGCGCATGCCATTTGGGCTATGTAATTGGTGCACGAAATTGTGATCACTACTTTTCACAACTCAAATAATCCCTAGTAATGGCCCCAAAGACTTGGTGCTCAATACCATGGCATCACAACTTCGCACAACTAACCAGCAAGTGCACTGGGTCGTCCAAGAAATAAACCTTACGCGAGTAAGGGTCGATCCCACGGAGATTGTTGGTATGAAGCAAGCTATGGTCACCTTGTAAATCTCAGTCAGGCAGACTCAAATGGTTATGGATGATATATGAATAAAACATAAAGATAAAGATGGAGATACTTATGTAATTCATTGGTGAGAATTTCAGACAAGCGTATGAAGATGCTTTGTCCCTTCCGTCTCTGCTTTCCTACTGTCTTCATCCAATCCTTCTTACTCCTTTCCATGGCAAGCTGTATGTTGGGCATCACCGTTGTCAGTGGCTACAGTCCCGTCCTCTCAGTGGAAATGTTCAACGCACCCTGTCACAGCACGGCTATCCAGCTGTCGGTTCTCGATCATGTCGGAATAGAATCTAGTGATTCTTTTGCGTCTGTCACTAACGCCCCACAATCGCGAGTTTGAAGCTCGTCACAGTCATTCAATCATTGAATCCTACTCAGAATACCACAGACAAGGTTTAGACCTTCCGGATTCTCTTGAATGCCGCCATCAATTCTAGCTTATACCACGAAGATTCCGGTTAAAGAACCCAAGAGATAAACATTAGAGCCTTGTTTGCTTGTAGAACGGAAGTGGTTGTCAGTCACACGTTCATAAGTGAGAATGATGATGAGCGTCACATAATCATCACATTCATCAAGTTCTTGAGTGAGAATGAATATCTTGGAATAAGAACAAGCTAAATTGAATAGAAGAACAATAGTAATTGCATTAATACTCGAGGTACAACAGAGCTCCACACCTTAATCTATGGTGTGTAGAAACTCCACCGTTGAAAATACATAAGAACAAGGTCTAGGCATGGCCGTGAGGCCAGCCTCCCAATAATCTAAGAACTAGACGTCCAAAGATGGTCTAGAGATCTGATGTGATCAAAAGATGTCAAATACAATAGTAAAAGGTCCTACATATAGGGAACTAGTACCTTAAGAATTACAAAGGTGAGTAAATGACATAAAAATCTACTTCTGGGCCCACTTGGTGTGTGCTTGGGCTGATCATTGAAGCATTTTCGTGTAGAGACTCTTCTTGGAGTTAAACGCCAGCTTTTGTGCCAGTTTGGGCGTTTAACTCCCACTTTGGTGCCAGTTCCAACGTTTAACGCTGGTAATTCTGAAGGTGACTTTGAACGCCGGTTTGGGCCATCAAATCTTGGGCAAAGTATGGACTGTCATATATTGCTGGAAAGCCCAGAATGTCTACTTTCCAACGCCGTTGAGAACGCGCCAATTGGGCTTCTGTAGCTCAATAAAATCCACTTCGAGTTCAGAGAGGTCAGAATCCAACAGCATCTGCAGTCCTTTTCAGTCTCTGAATCAGATTTTTGCTCAAGTCCCTTAATTTCAGCCAGAAAATACCTGAAATCACAGAAAAACACACAAACTCATAGTAAAGTCCAGAAAAGTGAATTTTAATTAAAAACTAATAAAAATATACTAAAAACTAACTAAAATATACTAAAAACATACTAAAAACAGTGCCAAAAAGCGTACAAATTATCCGCTCATCACAACACCAAACTTAAATTGTTGCTTGTCCCCAAGCAACTGAAAATAAATAAGATAAAAAGAAGAGAATATGCAATGAACTCCAAAAACATATATGAAGATCAGTATTAATTAGATGAGCGGGGCTTTAGCTTTTTGCCTCTGAACAGTTTTGGCATCTCACTTTATCCTTTGAAATTCAGAATGATTGGCTTCTTTAGGAACTCAGAATCCAGATAGTGTTATTGATTCTCCTAGTTAAGTATGATGATTCTTGAACACAGCTACTTTATGAGTCTTGGTCGTGGCCCAAAGCACTCTGTCTTCCAGTATTACCACCGGATACATACATGCCACAGACACATAATTGGGTGAACCTTTTCAGATTGTGACTCAGCTTTGCTAGAGTCCCCAATTAGAGGTGTCCAGGGTTCTTAAGCACACTCTTTTTGCCTCGGATCACAACTTTATTTCTTTCTTTTTCTTTCTTTTTCTCTTTCTCCCCTTTTTTTTTCTTTTTTTTTCTTTTTTTTCATTTTTTTTGTATTCACTGCTTTTTCTTGCTTCAAGAATCATTTTTATGATTTTTCAGATCCTTAGTAACATGTCTCCTTTTTCATCATTCTTTCAAGAGCCAACAATTTTAACATTCATGAACATCAAATTCAAAAGACATATGCACTGTTTAAGCATACATTCAGAAAACAAAAGTATTGCCACCACATCAAAATAATTAATCTGTTATAAAATCTAAAATTCATGCAATTCTTCTCTTTTTCAATTAAGAACATTTTTTTAAGAAAGGTGATGGATTCATAGGACATTCATAACTTTAAGGCATAGACACTAAGATACTAGTGATCATAAGACACAAACATGGATAAACATAAGCATGAAAATTCGAAAAACAAGAAAGTAAAGAACAAGGAGATTAAAGAACGGGTCCACCTTAGTGATGGCTTGTTCTTCCTCTTGAAGGTCTTATGGAGTGCTTGAGCTCCTCAATGTCTCTTCCTTGTCTTTGTTGCTCCTCTCTCATGATTCTTTGATCTTCTCTAATTTCATGGAGGAGAATGGGATGCTCTTGGTGCTCCACCCTTAGTTGTCCCATGTTGGAACTCAATTCTCCTAGGGAGGTGTTGATTTGCTCCCAATAGTTTTGTGGAGGAAAGTGCATCCCTTGAGGCATCTCAGGGATTTCATGATGAGTGGGATCTCTTGTTTGCTCCATCCTTTTCTTAGTGATGGGCTTGTGGTTATGCCTTCTCAGTTGAACCGGCTTCCCTCTTGAGTTTTTCTTCCATTGAGTGCCCTCTTTATAAATGTTTATGAGGACTTGGTCCAACCTTTGATCAAAGTTGACCCTTTTTAAGTTTGAAAGGGATCTCGGGGATCACCTTCTTCAAGGCCACAACTTCACAGAAGTGGTCTTGATGCACCCTTGAGATGAATCTCTCCATTTCCCATGACTCGGAGGTGGAAGCTTTTGCCTTCCCTTTCCTCTTTCTAGAGGTTTCTCCGGCCTTAGGTGCCATAAATGGTTATAAAAAAGCAAAAAGCAATGCTTTTACCACACCAAACTTAAAAGGTTTGCTCGTCCTCGAGCAAAAGAAGAAAGAAGAGAGTAGAAGAAGAAGAAATAGAGGAGATGGAGATGGCTTTGTAGTTCAGCCAAAGGGGAAAAAGTGGTGTTTAGGGTGTGTGAAAATGAGGGAGTGAAGATGGGTTTATATAGGGGTTGTGGGGTAGGTGGAGATCCTGTGGGGTCCACAGATCCTGAGGTGTCAAGGAAAATTCAACCCTGCACCAAGTGGCGGACAAAAATGCACTATGTGCCAATTCTGGCGTTAAACACCGGGCTGGTACCCATTTCTGGCGTTTAACGCCATCTTCTTGCCCTTTCCTGGCGTTTAACGCCAGTCTGGTGCCTCTTTCTGGCGTTAAACGCCCATAATGGTGCCAGACTGGGCGTTAAATGCCCATTTGCTGCCCTTACTGGCGTTTAAACGCCAGCAAGGCCTTCCTCCAGGGTGTGCTATTTTTCTTTCTGTTTTTCATTCTGTTTCTACTTTTTCAATTGATTTGTGACTTCCAATGATCATCAACCTATAAAAATCATAAAATAACAAAAGAAATAGATAGATATAATAAAATTGGGTTGCCTCCCAACAAGCGCTTCTTTAATGTCAGTAGCTTGACAGTGGGCTCACATGGAGCCTCACAGATACTCAGAGCAATGTTGGAACCTCCCAACGCCAAACTTAGAGTTTGAATGTGGGGGTTCAACACCAAACTTAGAGTTTGGTTGTGGCCTCCCAACACCAAACTTAGAGTTTGACTGTGGGGGCTCTGTTTGACTCTGTTTTGAGAGAAGCTCTTCATGCTTCCTCTCCATGGTGACAGAGGGATATCCTTGAGCCTTAAACACAAAGGATTCTTCATTCACTTGAATGATCAATTCACCTCTGTCCACATCAATCACAAACTTTGCTGTGGCTAGAAAGGGTCTGCCAAGGATGATGGATTCATCCATGCACTTCCCAGTCTCTAGGACTATGAAATCAGCAGGGATGTAATGGTCTTCAACTTTTACCAGAACATCCTCTACAAGTCCATAAGCTTGTTTCTTTGAATTGTCTGCCATCTCTAGTGAGATTCTTGTAGCTTGCACCTCAAAGATCCCTAGCTTCTCCATTATAGAGAGAGGCATGAGGTTTATACTTGACCCTAGGTCACACAGAGCCTTCTTAAAGGTCATGGTGCCTATGGTACAAGGTATTGAAAACTTCCCAGGATCTTGTCTCTTTTGAGGTAATTTCTGCCTAGACAAGTCATTTAGTTCTTTGGTGATCAATGGAGGCTCATTCTCCCAATTCTCATTACCAAATAACTTGTCATTTAGCTTCATTATTGCTCCAAGGTATTTAGCAACTTGCTCTTCAGTGACATCTTCTTCCTCTTCAGAGGAAGAGTACTCATCAGAGCTTGAATGGCAGAAGTAAATCCAATAGAATCTCTATGGTTTCAGTCTGAGCCTCAGATTCCCATGGTTCCTCATTAGGGAACTCATTGGAGGCCAGTGGACGCCCATTGAGGTCTTCCTTAGTGGCGTTCACTGCCTCTTCATCCTCTCCAAGTTCGGCCATGTTGATGGCCTTGCACTCTCCTTTTGGATTTTCTTCTGTATTGCTTGGAAGAGTACTAGGAGGGGGTTCAGTAATTTTCTTGCTCAGCTGTCCCACTTGTGCCTCCAAATTCCTGATGGAGGACCTTGTTTCAGTCATGAAACTTTGAGTGGTTTTGATTAGATCAGAGACCATGGTTGCTAAGTCAGAGTGGTTCTGCTTAGAATTCTCTGTCTGTTGCTGAGAAGATGATGGAAAAGGCTTGCCATTGCTAAACCTGTTTCTTCCACCATTATTGTTGTTGAAACCTTGTTGAGGTCTCTGTTGATCCTTCCATGAGAGATTTGGATGATTTCTCCATGAAGGATTATAGGTGTTTCCATAGGGTTCTCCCATGTAAATCACCTCTTCCATTGAAGCGTTCTCAGGATCATAAGCTTCTTCTTCATATGAAGCTTCCTTAGCACTGCCTGGTGCAGCTTGCATTCCAGACAGACTTTGAGAGATCATATTGACTTGTTGGGTCAATATTTTGTTCTGAGCCAATATGGCATTCAGAGTATCAATCTCATGAACTCCTTTCTTTTGACTTGTCCCATTGTTCACAGGATTCCTTTCAGAAGTGTACATGAATTGGTTATTTGCAACCATTTCAATTAGTTCTTGAGCTTCTACAGGCGTCTTCTTCAGATGAAGAGATCCTCCAGCAGAGCTATCCAATGACATCTTGGACAGTTCAGACAGACCATCATAGAAAATACCTATGATGCTCCATTCAGAAAGCATGTTAGAAGGACATTTTCTTATCAATTGTTTGTATCTTTCCCAAGCTTCATAGAGGGATTCACCTTCCTTCTGTCTGAAGGTTTGGACTTCCACTCTAAGCTTACTCAATTTTTGAGGTGGAAAGAACTTTGCCAAGAAGGCATTGACTAGCTTTTCCCAAGAGTTCAGGCTTTCTTTAGGTTGTGAGTCCAACCATATCCTAGCTCTGTCTCTTACAGCAAAAGGGAATAGCATAAGTCTGTAGACTTCAGGGTCAACCGCATTAGTCTTGACAGTGTCACAGATTTGCAAGAACTCAGCTAAAAACTGATGAGGATCTTCCAATGGAAGTCCATGGAACTTGCAATTCTGTTGCATTAGAGAAACTAATTGAGGCTTAAGCTCAAAGTTGTTTGCTCCAATGGCAGGGATAGAGATGCTTCTCCCATAGAAGTCGGGAGTAGGTGCAGTAAAGTCACCCAGCACCTTCCTTGCATTGTTGGCAGTGTTTTTATTTTCGGCTGCCATAGGTTCTTCTTGTTTGAAGATTTCTGTTAGGTCCTCTACAGAGAATTGTGCTTTAGCTTCTTTTAGCTTTCACTTCAAGGTCCTTTCAGGTTCATGGTCAGCTTCAACAAGAATGCCTTTGTCTTTGTTCTGCTCATATGAAAGAGAAGAGAACAAGAAAATGTGGAATCCTCTATGTCACAGTATAGAGATTCCTTGAGGTGTCAGAGGAACAGAAAAATAGAAGGAAGAGGGAGAAGAATTCGAAATTAGTGAGATAGAGTTCGAATTGTGCATTGAGGAGGAGTGTCACTCCATAAATAGAAGGATGTGAGAAGAGGGGAAGAAATTTTCGAAAATTAAGTGTGGAAAAGAAATCAAGTGATTTTTGAAAAAGATTTTGAAAAACTATTTTGAAAAAGATGTGCTTAAGAAGATATGATTGAAAAGATATGATTTGAAAAACAATTTAAAAAGATTTGATTTTAAAAATTAATGACTTGCCTAACAAGAAAAGATATGATTCAAACATTAAACCTTTCTCAACAGATAAGGCAACATACTTGAAATGTTGAATCAAATCATTAATTGATAGCAAGTATTTTTGAAAAAGGAAAGAAATTGATTTTGAAAAAGATTTGATTGAAAAGATATGATTTGAAAAAGATTTGATTTTGAAAAACTTTGAAAACCTGAAAAAAATTTGCATTAAAAACAAAATCTTCCCTCTTGTGCCATCCTGGCGTTTAACGCCCAAAATGCTACCCTTTTGGCGTTAAACGCCCAACCAGGTATCCCGGCTGGCGTTTAAACGCCAGTTTTCCTTCTTCACTGGGCGTTTTGAACGCCCAGTTTTTTCTGTATAATTCCTCTGCTGCATGTACTGAATCTTCAGTTCTCTTTATTATTGTCTTGAAAATAAAACCAAGATCAAATAAACAATGCATCCAAGACACCAAATTTAAAATAAGACACTAGACTTAAACAAGAAACATAAAATATTTTTTTTGGTTTTTATGATTTTGTAATTTTTTTGTGCTTTTTCAAAAATTATATGAAAAAAGAAAATAAAGGTTTCAGAATTCTTAATGAGAATTCCAGGAATCATTGCAATGCTAGTCTAAGACTCTGGTCCAGGAATTAGACATGGCTTCACAGCCAGCCAAGCTTTCAAAGAAAGCTCCGGTCCAAAACACTAGACATGGCCAATGGCCAACCAAGCCTCAGCAGATCATTGCTTCAACAGCAAGATTGATAGAAATCAACAAGCTCTTGTGATGATAAGTTGAAACCTCGGTCCAATAAGATTAGACATGGCTTCACAGCCAGCCAGATTTTAACAGATCATCATGAAACTCTAGAATTCATTCTTAAAGAAATTTGAAAAAAATACCTAATCTAAGCAACAAGATGAACCATCAGTTGTCCATACTCGAAACAATCCCCGGCAACGGCGCCAAAAACTTGGTGCACGAAATTGTGATCACTACTTTTCACAACTCAAATAATCCCTAGTAATGGCCCCAAAGACTTGGTGCTCAATACCATGGCATCACAACTTCGCACAACTAACCAGCAAGTGCACTGGGTCGTCCAAGTAATAAACCTTACGCGAGTAAGGGTCGATCCCACGGAGATTGTTGGTATGAAGCAAGCTATGGTCACCTTGTAAATCTCAGTTAGGCAGACTCAAATGGTTATGGATGATATATGAATAAAACATAAAGATAAAGATAGAGATACTTATGTAATTCATTGGTGAGAATTTCAGACAAGCGTATGAAGATGCTTTGTCCCTTCCCTCTCTCTGCTTTCCTACTGTCTTCATCCAATCCTTCTTACTCCTTTCCATGGCAAGCTGTATGTTGGGCATCACCGTTGTCAGTGGCTACAGTCCCGTCCTCTCAGTGGAAATGTTCAACGCACCCTGTCACGTCACAGCTATCCAGCTGTCGGTTCTCGATCATGTCGGAATAGAATCCAGTGATTCTTTTGCGTCTGTCACTAACGCCCCACAATCGCGAGTTTGAAGCTCGTCACAGTCATTCAATTATTGAATCCTACTCAGAATACCACAGACAAGGTTTAAACCTTCCGGATTCTCTTGAATGCCGCCATCAATTCTAGCTTATACCACGAAGATTCCGGTTAAAGAACCCAAGAGATAAACATTAGAGCCTTGTTTGCTTGTAGAACGGAAGTGGTTGTCAGTCACACGTTCATAAGTGAGAATGATGATGAGCGTCACATAATCATCACATTCATCAAGTTCTTGAGTGAGAATGAATATCTTGGAATAAGAACAAGCTGAATTAAATAGAAGAACAATAGTAATTGCATTAATACTCAAGGTACAGCAGAACTCCACACCTTAATCTATGGTGTGTAGAAACTCCACCGTTGAAAATACATAAGAACAAGGTCTAGGCATGGCCGTGAGGCCAGCCTCCCAATAATCTAAGAACTAGACGTCCAAAGATGATCTAGAGATCTGAAGTGATCAAAAGATGTCAAATACAATAGTAAAAGGTCCTACTTATAGGAAACTAGTAGCTTAAGAATTACAAAGGTGAGTAAATGACATAAAAGTCCACTTCCGGGCCCACTTGGTGTGTGCTTGGGCTGAGCATTGAAGCATTTTCGTGTAGAGACTCTTCTTGGAGTTAAACGCCAGCTTTTGTGCCAGTTTGGGCGTTTAACTCCCACTTTGGTGCCAGTTCCGGCGTTTAACGCTGGTAATTCTGAAGGTGACTTTGAACGCCGGTTTGGGCCATCAAATCTTGGGAAAAGTATGGACTATCATATATGCTGGAAAGCCCAGAATGTCTACTTTCCAACGTCGTTGAGAGCGTGCCAATTGGGCTTCTGTAACTCCAGAAAATCTACTTTGAGTGCAGGGAGGTCAGAATCCAACAGCATCTGCAGTCCTTTTCAGTCTCTGAATCAGATTTTTGCTCAAGTCCCTTAATTTCAGCCAGAAAATACCTGAAATCACAGAAAAACACACAAACTCATAGTAAAGTCCAGAAAAGTGAATTTTAATTAAAAACTAATAAAAATATACTAAAAACTAACTAAAATATACTAAAAACATACTAAAAACAGTGCCAAAAAGCGTACAAATTATCCGCTCATCAGTAATGCACCTGCAACTTTTCAACACTGCATGCTTTCCATCTTCTCGGATATGATAGAGAAGTTCATTGAAGTTTTCATGGATGACTTTTCAGTATTCGGAGATTCCTTTCCTAATTGCTTAAATCATCTTTCCTTGGTATTAAAAAGATGTCAAGAGACCAATTTGGTCTTGAATTGGGAAAAATGCCACTTTATGGTAACAGATGGAATAGTCCTTGGCCATAAAGTTTCTAACCAAGGTATTGAGGTGGACAGTGCTAAGGTGGAGCTAATTGAAAAATTACCTCCACCAAGTGATGTCAAGGCAATTAGAAGCTTTTTGGGTTATGCTGGCTTCTACAGAAGGTTTATTAAAGATTTTTTAAAGATAGCCAAGCCCTTAAGCAATCTCCTTATGTCTGATACACCATTTATCTTTGATGAGAAGTGCATGCTTGCATTTGAAAACTTGAAAAAGAAGCTGTCCTCAGCTCCTATCATCACCCCACCTGATTGGAATTTGCCATTCGAACTGATGTGTGATGCATCTGATTTTGCAGTTGGGGCAGTGTTAGGACAGAGAAAAGAAAATTTGGTGCATGTCATATACTATGCCAGCAAGGTCCTCAATGACACTCAACAAATTATACCACTACCGAAAAGGAGTTGCTGGCAATAGTTTTTGCATTTGAGAAATTTAGATCATATCTCATTGGCTCTAAAGTTATTGTTTTCACTGATCACACAGGACTCGAATATCTATTTGCCAAACAGGAGTCGAAACCAAGACTAATCAGATGGATATTATTGTTGCAAGAATTCAACATTGAGATTAGAGACAAAAAGGGTATGGAGAACAAGGTAGCAGATCATCTATCCAGGATCCGTTGTGAGGAAGGTGCTACACATGATACAAGTGTAAATGAGTTCTTCCCAGATGAGCAGTTAATGTTGGTTCACAAGGCACCCTGGTTTGTAGATATTGCTAATTTTAAGGCAGCTGGTGACTTGCCTCCTGGAATCAACAAATATCAAAGAAGAAAACTCATCAATGATGCTAAATATTTCATTTGGGATGAGCCATATCTCTTCAAGAAGTGCTCAGATGGAATCCTCAGAAGGTGCATTTCAAAAGAAGAGGGACGAGAGGTCCTATGGAGTTGCCATAGTTCTAGTTATGGAGGTCATTTTAGAAGAGAAAGAACTGCAGCAAAGGTACTGCAATGTAGGTTCTTCTGGCCCACTATCTTCAAGGATGCTAAGGAACTGGTAAGGAGCTGCAATGAGTGTCAAAGGGCTGGAAATCTGCCCAAGAAAATGAGATACCACAGCAATATATCTTAGAACTTGAACTATTCGACGTGTGGGGGATCGACTTCATGGGACCATTCCCAACCTCATATTCGAACAAGTATATCTTGGTGGCAGTGGACTATGTATCTAAGTGGGTGAAGGTCGTGGCAACCCCAATAAATGACAACAAGGTGGTCATAAACTTTCTTAGAAAGAATATCTTCACCAGATTTGGAGTCCCACGAGCCCTCATCAGTGACGGAGGGAGTCATTTTTACAATAGACCATCGGAGACCCTACTCCTAAGGTATGGAGTGAAGCATAAGGTCGCCACACCTTATCATCCCCAAACAAGTGGGCAAACTGAAATATCTAACAGAGAGTTAAAAAGGATCTTGGAAAAGACTGTGGGGGCATCAAGAAAGGACTAGGCAAAAAAGCTAGATGATGCTCTTTGGACATACAGGACAGCCTTCAAAATACCAATTGGGATGTCCCCATATCAACTGGTGTACGGAAAGACCTATCACTTACCATTAGAGCTGGAGCACAAAGCCTTTTGGGCTCTCAAGATACTAAACCTCGACAGCACTGCTGCTGGTGAAAATAGGGTCTACAGCTGCAAGAACTAGAAGAGTTTAGGTCTCAAGCCTATGAAAATACCAAGATCTATAAGGAAAAAGAAAAAAGGAGACATGATCTCAACCTGGCACCAAGAATTTTCGAAGCAGGACAATATGTGCTTCTCTACAACTCCAAACTGAGACTCTTCCCTGGTGGTCCGACCCTTTCTAGTCACAAAAGTCTCACCTTATGGACACATAGAAATCATGGACGAAAGCTCAGAAAGGACATTCACTGTGAATGGACAAAGACTCAAGCACTACTTGGGTAGCATGGGGAAAGACCCCAAACAAAAGTATAATCTCAACTAGAGAAGCCACCGTCGAGCTAGCAACACTAAAAAAGTGCTTTGTTGGGAGGCAACCCAACCTGAGGTAGTCTCTTTCCATTATTGTCTCAATAAAGGACTCAAGTAGAATTCTCCGTATTGTGAGGAGCTAAGTTTGGTGTTGCACACCAAAACCTCCCAAGGGTGAATCTGAAACTCTAAGTTGGTGTTCCACCAAAAGATTCACCCTGAAGAGTGCATTGCAACCCTTCATTGATAAAAGCATCTGCTCTAACAAACAGATAAACTACTTGACAAATGTTTAATCTCTAATGCATAAATTGCTTTTCTAATTCATAATCATTTTTGAATAAAAGCACATGAGATTTTTGCATGTATTCAATTTGTTGCATTAGGCAAAGAACTAAGTTTGGTGTTCACACACCAAATTAAGTTCAGAAATTCACAGGAATACATGCATGCTAACTACTTTCTAAAGTGCTTGGGGGAACAAGCAACTTCCAATAGTTTTACAGGAATTCAACCAATCTCAGGAAGGAACCATACATCATCATCTAAGGAAGACATCAGGAGGTTGTATTGATCTATCTCTGAGTTATAGTGTTTTAATTGAAAGTATGATTGAATAATTGCCCTCAGGGATATTCATATTCTGCTTGTTCTCTCCCTAGTCACATCTAAGTGTGTTGGTCTAGGCCCCTAGTTTTCAATGTCATCTTGCTTATATGTATGCTTGTCCTTCTAAGTCAATTAAAAAGAAAATGTTATGAAAAACAAGAGTGGACTTATTTGGTGAAGCGAATTCTGAATGTTTGTGGTAGGGTCGTTGATTAGCTAAGTTGGTTCACCAACAAGGTGTATAGGTAACTATATGCTTCAATTTACACGCTTGAGACACACCCTATGAGACTAACCAAACAATAAGATCCCAATAAGAGAAAAGAAAGAAAAACAATAAGAAATAGGGCTAGGCACCAAGGGTTTGAATATTGAGGCATGTGTATGTGGTGTTCCTATGCAAGGGATATGCTTGGATGACTAAGCTCTTAGGGGTGCCTTATCACCTGGTAACTTGGGTTAACTAATCCAGGATTATCAGCTGAAAGTCCACTATCAAGAGCAACCTTTGCTACAGAGCACTTAGTAACCCAAAGAGGTGCTGGACACCAAGGCCTCAAGAAAGAAAAAAAATAACAAGCCATGTGCCTGTGGTGTGTATGTATGGGGGAAAGAGACTTGAGGGATGATGAGCGGATAATTTATACACTTTTTGGCATTGTTTTTAGGTAGTTTTTAGTATGATCTAGTTACTTTTAGGGATGTTTTCATTAGTTTTTATGCTAAATTCACATTTCTGGACTTTACTATGAGTTTTTGTGATTTTCTGTGATTTTAGGTATTTTCTGGCTGAAATTGAGGGACCTGAGCAAAACTCTGATAGGAGGCTGACAAAGGACTGCTGATGCTGTTGGAATCTGACCTCCCTGCACTCGAAATAGATTTTCTGGAGCTACAGAACTCCAAATGGCGCGCTCTTAAAGGCTTTGGAACGTAGACATCCAGAGCTTTGCAGCAATATATAATAGTCCATACTTTATTCGTGATTAGATGACGTAAACTGGCGCTCAACGCCAGTTCCATGCTGCATTCTGGAGTCAAACGCCAGAAACACGTCACGAACCAGAGTTGAACGCCCAAAACATGTTACAACTTGGCGTTCAACTCCAAGAGAAGCCTCAGCTCGTGGATAGATCAAGCTCAGCCCAAGCACACACCAAGTGGGCCCCGGAAGTGAATTTATGCATCAATTACTTACCTCTGTAAACCCTAGTAGCTAGTTTAGTATAAATAGAACTTTTTACTAGTTTATTAAGAGTCTTTGATCATTCGGTCTTGTGACCACACTTGGGGGCTGGCCATTCGGCCATGCCTGAACCTTCATTACTTATGTATTTTCAACGGTGGAGTTTCTACAACCATAGATTAAGGGTGTGGAGCTCTGCTGTACCTCAAGTTTCAATGCAATTACTACTATTTTCTCTTCAATTCGATTTATTCCTATTCTAAGATATTCGTTGCACTTCAACTTGATGAATGTGATGATCCGTGACACTCATCATCATTCTCACCTATGAACGTGCGTGACTGACAACCACTTCCGTTCTGCCTTAGACCGGGCGCATATCTCTTGGATTCCTTGATCAGAATCTTCGTGGTATAAGCTTGAATTGATGGCGGCATTCATGGGAATCCGGAAAGTCTAACCTTGTCTGTGGTATTCCGAGTAGGATTCCGGGATTGAATGATTGTGAAGAGCTTCAAACTCCTGAAGGCTGGGCGTTAGTGACAGACGCAAAAGAATCACGGGATTCTATTCCAACCTGATTGAGAACCGACAGATGATTAGCCGTGCTGTGACAGAGCATTTGGACCATTTTCACTGAGAGGATGAGATGTAGCCATTGACAATGGTGATGCCCTACATACAGCTTGCCATCGAAAGGAGTAAGAAGGATTGGATGAAAGCAGTAGGAAAACAGAGATTCAACAGGGACAAGCATCTCCATACGCTTATCTAAATTCCCACCATTAATTTACATAAGTATTTCTATCCTATTTTATTTATCTTTTAATTATCTAATCCAATCACATTTGAATCAGCCTGACTGAGATCACAAGATGATCATAGATTGCTTCATACCAACAATCTCCGTGGGATCGACCCTTACTCACGTAAGGTATTACTTGGACGACCCAGTGCACTTGCTGGTTAGTTGTGCGGAGTTGTGACTAAGTGTAATTCATGTGTGAGAGCTACCAAATTATTGAAGCCATTGTTGATGATCACAAAATCCGTGCACCAAGTTTTTGGCGCCGTTGCCGGGGATTGTTTGAATTACAATTACGTGCAACCACAGCGCCATGTTTTTCTGATCCGGCAATAGCACCAAGTTTTTGGCGCTGTTGCCAGGGATTGTCCGAGTTTGGACAACTAACGGTTCATCTTGTTGCTCAGATTAGGTAATTTTCTATTCAAAAAAGTTTTCAAAAAAATTTTTCAAAATTTTTCCCTTTGATTTCGAAAATTTTTCAAATTTTTTTTAGAATGAATTCTAGTGTTTCATGAAGCAGGTTGAAGCTTGGCTGGCTGTAAAGCCATGTCTAATTCCTGGGGTTTTAATTGAGGACTATGAATTCATTACTTCCTTTTTCCAAAATATGTTTTCGAAAAATTTATTAAGAAAATACAAAAAAAATCATAAAATCATAAAAACAAAAAATATTTTGTGTTCTTGTTTGAGTCTTGAGTCAATTTTTAAGTTTGGTGTCTATTGCATGTTCATCTTATTCTTGCATTTTTTTCGAAAATTCATGCAATCATAGTGTTCTTCATGATCTTCAAGTTGTTCTTGGTAAGGCTTCTTGTTTGATCTTGATGTTTTCTTGTTTTGTATTTTTTGTTGTTTATCATATGCATTCTTCGTTTGTTAGAGTCCAAGCATTAAAGATTTCTAAGTTTGGTGTCTTGCATGTTTTCTTTGCATCAAAAGTTTTTCAAAAATATGTTCTTGATGTTCATCATGATCTTCAAAGTGTTCATCTTGACATTCATAGTGTTCTTGCATGCATCATGTGTTTTGATCCAAAATTTTCATGTTTTGGGTCATTTTTGTGTTTTTCTCTCTCATCATTAAAAATTCAAAAATCAAATCTTTTTCATTTTTTTATTTATTTTCGAAAATTTTAAAAATATTTTTCAAAAATCTTTTTCTTAATATTATTTCATAATTTTCGAAATTACACTAATAATTAATGTGATTGATTCAAAAATTTGAAGTTTCTTAATTTCTTGTTAAAAAAGGCTCAATCTTTAAATTCTAGAATCACATCTTTTAGTTTCTTGTTAGTTAAGTAATTAATTTTAATTTTAAAAATTAAATCTTTTTCAACCATATCTTTTTATCATATCTTTTATATCTTTTTCAAAATTTTATCTTTTTCAAAAAAAAATTTCAAAATATCTTATCTTATATTCTTATCTTCTTATCTTTTCAAATTTGATTTTCAAATTTTTTCAACTAACTAGTTAACTTTTTGTTTGTTTCTTATCTTTTTCAAAACCACCTAACTACTTCTCCCTCTCTAATTTTCGAAAATATCTCATCCCTTTTTCAAAATTCTTTTTAAATTAATTGATTGTTTTAAATTTAATTTTAATTCTATCTCATCTTTAATTTTCGAAAATCACTAACTCCTTTTCAAAATTAATTTTCGAATTCTCTGTCTCATATTATTCTATTTATTTATTCATTCACTAACACTTATCTTCACCTCTCTTCATCTCAATTCACTACCCCTATCCTTACTCTTCTGTTTGGATTCTCCTTTCTTTATTCCCTTTCTTCTTCTACTAACAATAAGGAACCTCTTTACTGTAACATAGAGGATTCCTCTTTCTTTTCTTGTTCTCTTCTTCCCTATATGAGCAGGAATAAGGAAAAAGGCATTCTTGTTGAAGCTGACCCTGAACCTAAAAGGACTCTGAAGAGGAAATTAAGAGAAGCTGAATTACAACAATCCAGAGACAACCTTACTGAAATTTTCGAACAGGAAAAAGACATGGCAGCCGAACCTAACAACAATAATGCAAGGAGGATGCTTGGTGATTATACTACACCTACTTCCAAGTTTGATGGAAGAAGCATCTCAATCCCTACCATTGGGGCAAACAATTTTGAGCTGAAACCTCAACTAGTTGCTCTAATGCAACAAAACTGCAAGTTTCATGGACTTCCATCAGAAGATCCCTATCAGTTTTTAACTGAGTTCTTGCAGATCTGTGAGACTGTAAAGACGAATGGAGTAGATCCTGAAGTCTACAGGCTCATGCTTTTCCCTTTTGCTGTAAGAGACAGAGCTAGAACATGGTTGGATTCACAACCTAAAGATAGCCTGGACTCTTGGGATAAGCTGGTCACGGCCTTCTTGGCTAAGTTCTTTCCTCCTCAAAAACTGAGCAAGCTTAGAGTGGATGTTCAGACCTTCAAACAAAAAGATGGTGAATCCCTCTATGAAGCTTGGGAAAGATACAAAGAGATGACCAAAAGATGTCCTTCTGACATGTTTTTAGAATGGACAATGATAGATATATTCTATTATGGTCTATCTGAGTTCCCTAAGATGTCATTGGACCATTCTGCAGGTGGATCCATTCACCTAAAGAAAACACCTGTAGAAGCTCAAGAACTTATTGATATGGTTGCAAATAACCAGTTCATGTACACTTCTGAGAGGAACTCTGTGAATAATGGGATGCCTCAAAGGAAGGGAGTTCTTGAAATTGATGCTCTGAATCCATATTGGCTCAGAACAAAGTGTTGAATCAGCAAGTCAACATGATTTCTCAAAGTCTGAATGATGGCAAAATGCATCCAATAGTACTAAAGAGGCATCTTCTGAAGAAGAAGCTTATGATCCTGAGAACCCAGCAATGGCAGAGGTAAATTACATAGGTGGACCTTATAGAAACACCTATAATTCATCATGGAGAAATCATCCGAATTTCTCATAGAAGGATCAACAAAAGCCTCAACAAGGCTTTAATAATGGTGGAAGAAGTAGGCTCAGCAATATCAAGCCTTATCCATCATCTTCTCAACAACAGACAGAGAATTATGAACAGAATACCTCTAACTTAGCAAATTTAGTCTCTAATCTGTCTAAGGCCACTTTAAGTTTCATGAATGAAACAAGGTCTTCCATCAGAAATCTAGAGGCACAAGTGGGCCAGCTGAGTAAGAAAATCACTGAAACCCCACCTAGTACTCTCCCAAGCAATACTGAAGAAAATCCAAAAAGAGAGTGCAAGGACATTGATATAATCAATATGGCCGAACCTAGAGAGGAAGGAGAGGACGTGAATCCCAATGAGGAAGACCTCATGGGAGGTCCCTCAAGCAAGAAGGAGTTTCCTATTGAGGATCCAAAGGAATCTGAGGCTCATATAGAGACAATAGAGATTCCATTAAATCTCCTTCTGCCATTCATGAGCTCTGAAGACTATTCTTCCTCTGAAGAGGATGAAGATGTAACTGGAGAGCAAGTTGCTCAATATCTTAGAGCCATCATGAAGCTAAATGCCAAGTTATTTGGTAATGAGAGAAAGCATGAACAGCTTCTCTCAATGCAGAGTCAAATAGAGCCCCCACAGTCAAACTCTAAGTTTGGTGTTGTGAGGCCATAACCAAACTCTAAGTTTGGTGTTGAACCCCCACATTCAAACTCTAAGTTTGGTGTTGGGAGGTCCTAACATTGACCTGATCACCTTTGTGGCTCCAAGAGAGCCCATTGTCAAGCTAGTGACACTAAAAGAGCGCTTGTTGGGAGGCAACCCAATTTTTATTTATCTAATTTTATTTTATTTTCATTGTTCTTTTATGTTTTATTAGGTTTATGATCATGTGGAGTCACGAAAAAAAATATTAAAATTAAAAACAGAATCAAAAACAGCAGAAGAAAAATCACACCCTGGAGGAAGGACTTACTGGCGTTTAAACGCTAATAAGGAGCATCTGGCTGGCGTTCAATGCTAGAACAGAGCATGGATCTGGCGCTGAACGCCAGAAACAAGCAACATCCCGGTGTTCAAATGCCAGGAATGTACCCTGAGGAGAGCTGGTGCTGAACGCCAGAAACAAGCATGGAACTGGCGTTTGATGAGCGGATAATTTATACGCTTTTTGGCATTGTTTTTAGGTAGTTTTTAGTAAGTTCAAGCTGCTTTTAGGGATGTTTTCATTACTTTTTATGTTAAATTCTCATTTCTGGACTTTACTATGAGTTTGTGTGTTTTTCTGTTATTTCAGGTAATTTCTGGCTGAAATTGAGGGACTTGAGCAAAACTCTGAAAAAGGCTGACAAAAGGACTACTGATGCTGTTGGAATCTGACCTCCCTGCACTCGAAATGGATTTTCTGAGCTACAGAACTCCAATTGGCGCGCTCTCAACGGCGTTGGAAAGTAGACATTCAGGGATTTCCAGCAATATATAATAGTCCATACTTTATTCGGAAATTGACGACGTAACTTGGCGTTGAACGCCAAGTACATGCTGCTGTCTGGAGTTAAACGCCAGAAAAACGTCATGATCCGGAGTTGAATGCCCAAAACACGTCATAACTTGGAGTTCAACTCCAAGAAAAGCCTCAGCTCGTGGATAGATCAAGCTCAGCCCAAACATACACCAAGTGGGCGCCGGAAGTGGATTTATGCATCAATTACTTACTCGTGTAAACCCTAGTAGCTAGTCTAGTATAAATAGGATAACTTACTATTGTATTAGACATCTTTGGTCTCAGTTTTGTTTTATTCTTCATCTTAGGAGACTATTGATCACGTTTTGGGGGCTGGCCATTCGGCCATGCCTGAACCTTTCACTTATGTATTTTCAACGGTGGAGTTTCTGCACACCATAGATTAAGGGTGTGGAGCTCTGCTGTACCTCAAGTTTCAATACAATTACTATTACTTTCTATTCAATTCTCTCTTATTCTTATTCCAAGATATACGTTGCACAACACCTTGATGAATGTGATGATCCGTGACACTCATCATCATTCTCACCTATGAACGCGCGTGATTGACAACCACTTCCGTTCTACTCTAGGTCGGGTGCATATCTCTTAGATTTCCCAACAGAATCTTTGTGGTATAAGCTAGATAGATGGCGGCATTCATGGGGATCCGAAAAGTCTAACCTTATCTGTGGTATTCTGAGTAGGATTCCGGTATTGAATGACTGTGACGAGCTTCAAACTCCTAAAGGCTGGGCGTTAGTGACAGATGCAAAAGAATCAATGGATTCTATTCCAACCTGATTGAGAACCGACAGATGATTAGCCGTGCTGTGACAGAGCATTTGGACCATTTTCACTGAGAGGATGGGATGTAGCTATCAACCAAGGGTGATGCCTCCAGACGATTAGCCGTGCAGTGACAGCGCATAGGACCATTTTCCCGAGAGGATTGAAAGTAGCCATTGATGATGGTGATGCCCTACATACAGCTTGCCATGGAAAGGAGTAAGAAGGATTGGAAGAGCGAATAGTGAAGTAGAGTTTCAAGAGGAGCACAGCATCTCCATACGCTTATCTGAAATTCCCACTCTTGATTTACATAAGTATTCCTATCCCTTTTATTTTCTTTTATTATTGATTTTCGAAAACCAAAACTATTTAATCTGCCTAACTGAGATTTACAAGGTGACCATAGCTTGCTTCATACCAACAATCTCTATGGGATCGACCCTTACTCGCGTAAGGTTTATTACTTGGATGACCCAGTACACTTGCTGGTTAGTTGAACGGAGTTGTGAATTCAAATAGAGCCAATTATTAAATTTCATATAAGTACAAAGAACATGGATCACAATTTCGTCCACCAGCGTTCAACGCCAGAAACATGCTACACATGGGCGTTGAATGCCCAGAACGTGCACCACTTCGGCGTTTAAACGCCAGAATGGTATGCTAGGGCATTTTACATGCCTAATTGGTGTAGGGATGTAAATCCTTGACACCTCAGGATCTATGGACCCCACAGGATCCCCACCTAACATATTCCCACCTTACCTCCTAATTAATCCTATAACACACTTTCCCAAAAATCCTTCACCAATCACCTCAATCTCTCTTCCCAATTACCCCCTTCACCACTCACATCCATTCACTCTTCCCCATAAACCCCGCCTACCTTCCAAATTCAAAAATCTTTCCCACCCAAACCCACCCTAAAATGGCCGAACCTACCCCCTCTCACTTCCCTATATAAACCCCTCCATTCTCCTTAATTTTCACACAACACACACCTCTCTTCTCCTACTTGGCCGAATACACCTCTCCCCCTCTCCTCCATATTTTCTTCTTCTTCTTCTTCTTTTCTTTTTTCTCTTGCTCGAGGGCGAGCAATATTTTAAGTTTGGTGTGGTAAAAGCATAAGCTTTTTGTTTTTCCATTACCATTGATGGCACCTAAGGCCGGAGAATCCTCTAGAAAAGGGAAAAGGAAGACAAAAGCTTCCACCTCCGAGTCATGGGAGATGGAAAGATTCATCTCCAAAGCCCATTAAGACCACTTCTATGATGTTGTGGCCAAGAAGAAGGTGATCCCTGAGGTCCCTTTCAAGCTCAAGAAAAATGAGTATCCGGAGATCCGACATGAGATCCAAAGAAGAGGTTGGGAAGTTCTAACCAACCCCATTCAACAAGTCGGATTCTTAATGATTCAAGAGTTCTTTGCCAATGCATGGATCACTAGGAACCATGATCAAAGTGTGAACCCGAGTCCAAAGAATTATCTTACAATGGTTCGGGGGAAATACTTAGATTTTAGTCCGAAAAATGTGAGGTTGGCATTCAACTTACCCATGATGCAAGGAGATGCACGCCCCTACACTAGAAGGGTCAACTTTAATCAAAGGTTGGACCAAGTCATTATGGACATATGCGTGGAAGGAGCTCAATGGAAAAGAGACTCCAAAGGCAAGCCGGTTTAACTAAGAAGACTGGACCTCAAGCCTGTGGCTAGAGGATGGTTGGAGTTCATTCAACGCTCCATCATCCCCACTAGCAACTGATCTGAAGTTACTGTGGATCGGGCTATCATGATTCATAGCATCATGATTGGAGAGGAAGTAGAAGTTCATGAAGTCATCTCCCATGAATTCTACAAAATAGCCGATAAGTCCTCTACTTTGGCAAGGCTAGCTTTTCCTCATCTTATTTGGCATCTACGTTACTCAGCTGGAGTTATCATAGAAGGAGACATCCTCATTGAGGAGGACAAGCTCATCACTAAGAAAAGGATGGAGCAAACAAGAGAGCCCACTCATGGAACCCAAGAGACGCATGAGGAAGCTCATCACCAAGAAATCCCGGAGATGCCTCAAGGGATGCACTTTTCTCCCAACAACTATTGGGAATAACTCAACACTTCCTTAGAAGATTTGAGTTACAATGTGGATCAATTAAGGGTGGAACATCAAGAGCACTCCATCATTCTCCATGAAATTAGAGAAGATCAAAGGGCAATGAGGGAGGAGCAACAAAGGCAAGGAAGGGATATAGAAGAGCTTAAGGACATCATTGGTCCTTCAAGAAGAAGACGTTACTAAGGTGGATTCATTCCTTGTTCTTATTTTTTTCTGTTTTTCGGTTTTTATGTTATATGTTTATCTATGTTTTGTGTCTCTACTTCATGATCATTAGTAGTTAGTAACTATGTCTTAAAGTTATAAATAAATTCCATGAATCCTTCACCTCTCTTAAAAGAAAAATGTTTCTAATTCAAAAGAACAAGAAGTACATAATTTTCGAATTTATCCTTGAATTTAGTTTAATTATATTGATGTGGTGACAATACTTTTTGTTTTCTGAATGAATGCTTAAATAGTGCATATTTTTTATCTTGTTGTTTATGAATGTTAAAATTGTTGTCTCTTGAAAGAATGATGAACAAAGAGAAATGTTATTGATAATATGAAAAATCATGAAATTGATTCTTGAAGCAAGAAAAAGTAGTGAAAAAGCAAAAGCTTGCGAAAAAAAAAAAAAAAAAATTGGCAAAAAAAAATATAGAAAGAAAAAGAAAAAGCAAATAGAAAAAGCCAATAGCCCTTAAAACCAAAAGGCAAGGGTAAAAAGGATCCAAGGCTTTGAGCATCAATGGATAGGAGGGCCCAAGGAAATAAAATCGAGGCCTAAGCGGCTAAATCAAGCTGTCCCTAACCATGTGCTTGTGTCATGCAGGTCCAAGTGAAAAGCTTGAGACTGAGTGGTTAAAGTCGTGATCCAAAGCAAAAAGAGTGTGCTTAAGAGCTCTGGACACCTCTAACTGGGGACTCTAGCAAAGCTGAGTCATAATTTGAAAAGGTTCACCCAGTCATGTATCTGTGGCATTTATGTATCTGGTGGTAATACTGGAAAACAAAGTGCTTAGGGCCACGGCCAAGACTCATAAAAGTAGCTGTGTTCAAGAATCAACAAACTTAATTAGGAGAATCAATAACACTATCTGAAATTCTAAGTTCCTATAGAAGCCAATCATTCTAAACTTCAAAGGAAAAAGTGAGATGCCAAAACTGTTCAGAAGTAAGAAGCTACAAGTCCTGCTCATCTAATTAGAATTAATATTCATTGATATTTTAAAATTTATAGTATATTCTCTTCTTTTTATCCTAATTGATTTTTAGTTGCTTGGGACAAGCAACAATTTAAGTTTGGTGTTGTGATGAGCAGATAATTTATTTTTATGCTAAATTCACATTTCTGGACTTTACTATGAGTTCGTGTGATTTTTTGTGATTTCAGGTATTTTCTGGCTGAAATTGAGGGACCTGAGCAAAACTCTGATAGGAGGCTGACAAAGGACTGCTGACACTGTTGGAATCTGACCTCCTTGCACTCGAAATGGATTTTCTGGAGCTACAGAACTCCAAATGAAGCGCTCTCAACGGCTTTGGAAAGTAGACATTCAGAGCTTTCCAGCAATATATAATAGTCCATACTTTATTCGTGATTAAACGACGTAAACTGGCGCTCAACGCCAGTTTCATGCTGCATTCTGGAGTCAAACGCCAGAAACACGTCACGAACCAGAGTTGAACGCCCAAAACACGTTACAACTTGGCGTTCAACTCCAAGAGAAGCCTCAGCTCGTGGATAGATCAAGCTCAACCCAGGCACACACCAAGTGGGCCCCGGAAGTGAATTTATGCATCAATTACTTACCTCTGTAAACCCTAGTAGTTAGTTTAGTATAAATAGAACTTTTTACTAGTTTATTAAGAGTCTTTGATCATTCGGTCTTGTGACCACACTTGGGGGCTGGCCATTCGGCCATGCCTGAACTTCGTTACTTATGTATTTTCAACGGTGGAGTTTCTACACAACATAGATTAAGGGTGTGGAGCTCTGCTGTACCTCAAGTTTCAATGCAATTACTACTATTTTCCCTTCAATTCGATTTATTCCTGTTCTAAGATATTCGTTGCACTTCAACTTGATTAATGTGATGATCTGTGACACTGACGTTAGAATTTTTGCTAGTAAAGAATTTATAAAAATATTCGCGTTGTAGATATAGCTTCTAAACTAACAGAAATCCCTTCGTACAAAAGTTTGGTTGTCACAAGTAACAAACCCCTTTAAAATTGATAACCGAGTATTTAAACCTCGGGTCGTCTTCTCAAGGAATTGCAGGGAGGTATGTTCTTATTATTGGTTATGAAAAAAATGTGTTTTGGGGTTTTGGATTAAGGTAAAAGGTTAATTGAATGACAGTTAAAATAAAATAATAAAAACTGTAAAATAAACCTTTGGCAAGGTATAAGAATTGGAAGTCCTATCCTAGTTATCCTTATCAATTGTGATGAGAATTGGATTTTTCTCCCACTTTGTTAACCTCTAACTATGAAGGTAAGTTAAGTGGGTGAATTAATTTTGATTCCTCAGGTCCTGGTCTTTCTTTGGGAAAAGTCAGAGTTATTGGAACTTGAATTAATGAAATGAAGAAATCCAATTTTCAATCAACAATGAGTTTGATAACTCAAGAGTCACCAATTATTTAACCAAAGCCAAAACGGGAAACTATCTAAATTAAATAAAAAGCATTCATAAATAAAACAATCATAAACTGAAATATCTCAAATAACATTAATGAAGAAAATCAATCTAAACATGGAACATTGAAAATAAATAAATACAAAGAACATTGAACCTGGGATTGAGAGTCACTCCTAAAACTAAGAGAAGTCCTAAATCCTAATCCTAAGAGAGAGGAGAGAACCTCTCTCACTAAAAACTACATCTAAAACTAAAATTATGAATTATGAGAGCATAATCTGAATGGATGCAATCCCTCTACTTTATAGCCTCTAATCTGAGTTTTCTGGGCCGGAAACTGGGTCGAAAACAGCCCAGAAATCACTGTAGAAGAAATCTGCCACGCTGGTTTTTCGTCACTGCGACGCGGCCGCATGGAGCATGCGGTCACGTCGCCTAGCGTCAGGGCCACTATGGCATATTTTATATATCAAATCGAAGCTCCGGATGTTAGCTTTCCAACACAAGTGGAACCGCGTCATTTGGATCTATGTAGCTAAAGTTATAGCCGTTTGAGTGCGAAGAGGTCAGGCCGGACAGCTTAACAACTTCTTCAACTTCTTGTATTCCTTCCACTTTTGCATGCTTCCTTTCCATCCTCTAAGCCATTCCTGTCCTATAATATCTAAAAACACTTAACACACATATCAAGGCATATAATGGTAATAAAAGAGGATTAATATTAAGCAAATATAAGATCAAAGAAGCATGTTTTCAATCATAGCACAAAATCAGGAAGGAAAATGTAAAACATACGAATTGTATGAATAAGTGAGTAAAGAGTTAATAAAAACCACTCAATTGAGCATAAGATAAACCATAAAATAGTGGTTTATCAGACACTCATCATCATTCTCACCTATGAACGCGCGTGACTAACAACCACTTCCGTTCTGCCTTAGACCGGGCGCATATCTCTTGGATTCCTTGATTAGAATCTTCGTGGAATAAGCTAGAATTGATGGCGGCATTCATGGGAATTCGGAAAGTCTAACCTTGTCTGTGGTATTTCGAGTAGGATTCCGGGATTGAATGACTGTGACGAGCTTCAAACTCCTGAAGGCTGGGCGTTAGTGACAAACGCAAAAGAATCACGGGATTCTATTCCAACCTGATTGAGAACCGACAGATGATTAGCCGTGCTGTGACAGAGCATTTGGACCATTTTCACTGAGAGGATGGGATGTAGCCATTGACAACGGTGATGCCCTACATACAGCTTGCCATGGAAAGGAGTAAGAAGGATTAGATGAAAGCAGTAGGAAAACAGAGATTCAACAGGGACAAGCATCTCCATACGCTTATCTGAAATTCCCACCATTAATTTACATAAGTATTTCTATCCTATTTTATTTATCTTTTAATTATCTAATCCAATCACATTTGAACCAGCCTGACTGAGATCTACAAGATGACCATAGATTGCTTCATACCAACAATCTCAGTGGGATCGACCCTTACTCACGTAAGGTATTACTTGGACGACCCAGTGCACTTGCTGGTTAGTTGTGCGGAGTTGTGACTAAGTGTAATTCACGTGTGAGAGCTACCAAATTATTGAAGCCATTGTTGATGATCACAAAATCCGTGCACCAAGGGAGTAAGTCCTTAGGGGTGTCTTAACACCTAGCACCTTGAACCAACTAGTTCAGGAGTGTTGGCTGAAAGCTTATCATAAAGAGGCGCCCTCTCACAAAGCACTTAGCCTAAAAAGAATGTAATAAAACCTGGAAAAGAAGGGAAGATCATAAAAAGGAAGTCTCAAAGGATGCAATCAAGTGAGTATTCAAGAGCATGATAAAGCCCTGAAAAACCAGTGAAGGAATGAACCTAAGTTGCTATGCATAAAACCCCATAAACCAGGGATTTGAACTTCTATAATAATTATTTGTGTATCTTGTTCTTTCATTCATTTTTCCTATGTTTCAGTACTTGCTTAGGGACAAGCAAGCTTTAAGTTTGGTGTTGTGATGCCAGGGCATTTAGGCCAGTTTCACTTACCTTTTCATGCATTTTCTTAGGAAATAAGCAAGTTTTGGATGAAAATACACTCACACCTTGATTCAAGCAATTATTGTGAACTTTACATGATTTCATGAGGGTTAGGTAGGAATTGAATGATATAATTGATGATGCATAATTTCATGACTTGGAACAAAGCTTTGATGCACTTTAATTGCTTGATTTCAGGACAAAGGAAGCTAAAAGGAACCACGTTAGCAGCCATATTAATCTAATTAACGTGACCACTAACGTGGAATGGGGACAAGCTTGTACCGTTAATGGAAAAGGTGACCACCAATAACGCCTTCGGAGCCATCATAGCTCACGTTAGTTGCCACGTTAACTACATTAACGTGGTAGCTAACGTGGAGGAAAAGAGGAGCTCCAACGTTAGTGGTAAAAGTGAATGCCTGATGAGCGGATAATTTATACGCTTTTTGGCATTGTTTTTAGTATGTTTTTAGTATGTTTTAGTTAGTTTTTATTATATTTTTATTAGTTTTTAGTTAAAATTCACTTTTCTGGACTTTACTATGAGTTTGTGTGTTTTTTTGTGATTTCAGGTATTTTCTGGCTGAAATTGAGGGACTTGAGCAAAAATCTGATTCAGAGGCTGAAAAAAGGACTACAGATGTTGTTGGATTCTGACCTCCCTGCATTCGAAGTGGATTTTCTGGAGTTAAAGAAGCCCAATTGGGGCGCTCTCAATTGTGTTGAAAAGTAGACATCCTGGGCTTTTCAGCAATGTATAATAGTCCATACTTCGCTCGAGATTTGATGGCCCAAACAGGCGTTCCAAGTCAGCTCAAGAATTCTGGCGTTTAACGCCGGAACTAGCACAAGAATGGGAGTTAAACGCCCAAACTGGCACAAAAGCTGGCGTTTAACTCCAAGAAAAGACTCTACACATGAAAGCTTCAATGCTCAGCTCAAGCACACACCAAGTGGGCCCCGAAGTGGATTTTTACGTCACTTACTCATTTCTGTAAACCCTAGGCTACTAGTTCTCTATAAATAAGACCTTTTGCTATTGTATTTTCATCTTGGTTCTTCTGGTTCCCTCTCTGGGGCCGAAGCCAATGATCACCATTATCACTTATGTATTTTCAATGGTGGAGTTTCTACACACCATAAATTAAGGTGTGGAGCTCTGCTGTACCTCGAGTATTAATGCAATTACTATTGTTCTTCTATTCAATTCAGCTTATTCTTGTTCTAAGATATCACTTGTTCCTCAACTTGATGAATGTGATGATCCTTGACACTCATCATCATTCTCACCTATGAACGTGTACCTGACAACCACCTTCGTTCTACATTAGATTGAGTGGATATCTCTTGGATCCCTTAATCGGAATCTTCATGGTATAAGCTAGAATTGATGGCGGCATTCTTGAGAATCCGGAAGGTCTAAACCTTGTCTGTGGTATTCTGAGTAGGATGCAAGGATTGAATGACTGTGACGAGCTTCAAACTTGCGATTGTGGGGCGTTAGTGACAGACGCAAAAGAATCACTGGATTCTATTCCGACATGATCGAGAACCGACAGATGAATAGCCGTGCTGTGACAGAGCGCGTTGAACATTTTCACTGAGAGGACGGGACTGTAGCCATTGACAACGGTGATGCCTAACATACAGCTTGCCATGGAAAGGAGTAAGAAGGATTGGATGAAGACAGTAGGAAAGCAGAGAGACAGAAGGGGACAAAGCATCTCCATACGCTTATCTGAAATTCTCACCAATGAATTACATAAGTATCTCTATCTTTATTTTATGTTTTATTTATCTTTTAGTTATTAATCCTCCATAACCATTTGAATCTGCCTGACTGAGATTTACAAGATGACCATAGCTTGCTTCACACCAACAATCTCCGTGGGATCGACCCTTACTCACGTAAGGTTTATTACTTGGACGACCCAGTGCACTTGCTGGTTACTTGTGCGAAGTTGTGATAAAGAGTTGAGATTGAAATTGAGCGTACCATGTTGATGGCGCCATTGATGATCACAATTTCGTGCACCAAGTTTTTGGCGCCGTTGCCGGGGATTGTTTGAGTTTGGACAACTGACGGTTCATCTTGTTGCTTAGATTAGGTATTTTTCTTCAGAATTTTTAAGAATGAATTCTAGAGTTTCAAGGTGATGTTTTTATCATCACCAAAGCTGATTGATTCTCATCAATTTAGCTCTTGAATGCAATGTCTTGCTGAAGCTTGGCTAGCCATGTCTAATCTTATTAGACTACAGCTTTAGACTAACATTGCATGATTCCTGGAATTCTTATTAAAAGTTTTGATCCTCTTTATTTTTTTTTCCACATAATTTTCGAAAAATCCAAAAAAAATTACAAAATCATAAAAACCAAAAATACTTCTTGTTTGAGTCTAGTGTCTCATTTTAAGTTTGGTGTCAATTGCATGTTTCTATTCTTCTTGCATTTTTCGAATTCAATCATGTGTCTTCATTGATCTTCAAGTTGTTCTTGATGATTTCCTTACTCTGATCTTTAAATTCTCTTGTCTTGAGTGTTTTGTTGTTTCTCATATGCATTCTCAATTTGTTAGTGTCAATAGTATACAAACTTCTAAGTTTGGTGTCTTGCATGCGTTGTTTATTTGATTTTAGTTGCATTTTGATTATTCCTCACTATTAAAAATTCAAAAAAATTTTTTAATTTGTGTCTTTTCAAGTCAACAATACAGAGAATTGAAGATTCAGAACATACAGTAGAGGAATTACACAGAAAAAGCTGGGCGTTGAAAACGCCCAGTGAGGAAGGAAAACTGGCGTTTAACGCCCAAAAGGGTAGTGTTTTGGGCTTTAAACGCCAGAATGGCACAAGAGGGAAGATTTTGTTTTTAATTCAAATTTTTTCAAGTTTTCATAATTTTTCAAAATCAAATCTTTTTCAAATCATATCTTTTCAATCATATATTTTCAAAATCAATTTCTTTCCATACTTGCTAACAATTAATGATTTGATTCAACATTTCAAGTATGTTGCCTTTTCTGTTGAGAAAGGTTTAATGTCTGAATCATATCTTTTAAATTTCTTGTTAGCCAAGTCATTAATTTTCAAAATCAAATTTTTTTAAATTGTTTTTCAAATCATATCTTCTCAATCATATCCTTTTAAAACTATATCTTTTCAATCATATCTTTTTATCACATTTTTTTTTCAAAATTAATTTTTCAATCATATCTTTTTTATTTCTAGTTTCAAAACCTTTTTCAAAAAATCACTTTATTTCTTTCCCAACCTTATTTTTTGAAAATCATTTACCATTTCTTAAAATTTCTTTTAATTAATTCACTTTAATTTTCGAAAATTTCTTCCCCTCTTCTCACATCCTTCTACTTATGGACTAACATTCCTCCTCAATGCACAATTCGAACTCTATCTTTCTTGATAAGTTCGAATTCTTCTACCTCTTCCTTCTATTTTTCTTTTCCTCTGACACCTCAAGGAATCTCTATACTGTGACATAGAGGATTCCATATTTTCTTGTTCTCTTCTCTTTCATATGAGCAGGAGCAAAGACAAAAGCATTCTTGTTGAGGCTGACCATGAACCTGAAAGGACCTTGAAGCGGAAGCTAAGAGAAGCTAAAGCACAACTCTCTGTAGAGGACCTAACAGAAATCTTCAAACAAGAAGAAGACATGGCAGCCGAACACAACAATAATGCCAACAATGCAAGGAAGGTGTTTGGTGACTTTACTGCACCTACTCCCGACTTCTATGGGAGAAGCATCTCTATCCCTGCCATTGGAGCAAACAACTTTGAGCTTAAGCCTCAATTAGTATCTCTAATGCAACAGAATTGCAAGTTCCATGGACTTCCATTGGAAGATCCTCATCAGTTTTTAGCTGAATTCTTGCAAATCTGTGACACTGTCAAGACTAATGGGGTTGACCCTGAGGTCTACAGACTGATGCTATTCCCTTTTGCTGTAAGAGACAGAGCTAGGATATGGTTGGACTCACAACCTAAAGAAAGCCTAAACTCTTGGGAAAAGCTAGTCAATGCCTTCTTGGCAAAGTTCTTTCCACCTCAAAAATTGAGTAAGCTTAGAGTGGAAGTCCAAACCTTCAGACAGAAGGAAGATGAATCCCTCTATGAAGCTTGGGAAAGATACAAACAATTGATCAGAAAGTGTCCCTCTGACATGCTTTCTAAATGGAGCATCATAGGTATCTTCTATGATGGTCTGTTTGAACTGTCCAAGATGTCATTGGACAGCTCTGCTTGAGGATCTCTTCATCTGAAGAAGACGCCTGTAGAAGCTCAAGAACTTATTGAAATGGTTGCAAATAACCAATTCATATACACTTCAGAAAGGAATCCTGTGAACAATGGGACGAATCAGAAGAAAGGAGTTCTTGAGATTGATACTCTGAATGCCATATTGGCTCAGAACAAAATATTGACTCAGCAAGTCAATATGATTTCTCAAAGTCTGTCTGGAATGCAAGCTGCACCAGGCAGTACTAAGGACGCTTCATCTGAAGAAGAAGCTTATGATCCTGAGAACCCATCAATGGAAGAGGTGAATTACATGGGAGAACCCTATGGAAACACCTATAATCCTTCATGGAGAAATCATCCAAATCTCTCATGGAAGGATCAACAGAGACCTCAACAAGGTTTCAACAACAATAATGGTGGAAGAAACAGGTTTAGCAATGGTAAGCCTTTTCCATCATCTTCTCAGCAACAGACAGAGAATTCTAAGCAGATCCACTCTGACTTAGCAACCATGGTCTCTGATCTAATCAAAACCACTCAAAGTTTCATGACTGAAACAAGGACCTCCATTAGAAACTTGGAGGCACAAGTGGGTCAGCTGAGTAAGAAAGTTACTGAACTCCCTCATAGTACTCTTCCAAGCAATACAGAAGATAATCCAAAAGGAGAGTGTAAGGCTATCAACATGGCTGAATTTGGAGAGGAGAAAGAGGCAGTGAGCGCCACTGAGGTAGACCTCAATGGACGTCCACTGGGCTCCAATGAGTTCCCTAATGAGGAACCATAGGAATCTGAGGCTCACACTGAGACCATAGAGATTCGTTTGGATTTACTTCTGCCATTTTTGAGCTCTGATGGGTATTCTTCTTCTAAAGAGGACGAAGATGTCACTGAAGAGCAAGTTGCTAAGTACCTTGGAGCAATCATGAAGTTAAATGACAAGTTATTTGGTAATGAAACTTGGGAAGATGAACCCCCTTTGCTCACCAAAGAACTGGATGACTTGACTAGGCAGAGATTACCTCAAAAGAGACAGGACCCTGGGAAGTTCTCAATACCTTGTACATTAGGCACCATGACCTTCGTGAAGGCTCTGTGTGACCTAGGGTCAAGCATAAACCTCATGCCTCTCTCTGTAATGGAGAAGCTAGGGATCTTTGAGGTACAAGCTGTAAGAATCTTACTGGAGATGGCAGACAATTCAAGAAAACAAGCTTATGGGCTTGTAGAGGATGTCTTGGTAAAGGTTGAAGACCATTACATCCCTGCTGATTTCATAGTCCTAGAGACTGGGAAGTGCATGGATGAATCCATCATCCTTGGCAGACCCTTCCTAGCCACAGCAAAGGCTGTGATTGATGTTGACAGAGGAGAATTGATCATTCAAGTGAATGAAGAATCCCTTGTGTTTAAGGCTCAAGGATATCCCTCTGTAACCATAGAGAGGAAGCATGAAGAGCTTCTCTCAAAACAGAGTCAAACAGAGCCCCCCACAGTCAAACTCTAAGTTTGGTGTTGGGAGGCCACAACCAAATTCTAAGTTTGGTGTTGAACCCCCACATTCAAACTCTAAGTTTGGTGTTGGGAGGTTCCAACATTGCTCTGAGTATCTGTGAGACTCCATGAGAGCCCACTGTCAAGCTACTGACACTAAAGAAGCGCTTGTTGGGAGGCAACCCAATGTTATATTTATCTATTTTCCTTTGTTATTTTATGTTTTCTATAGGTTGATGATCATGGGAAGTCACAAAATCAATTGAAAAAACAAAAACAGAATGAAAAAATAGAAAGAAAACAGCACACCCTAGAGGAAAATTTGCTGGCGTTTAAACGCTAGTAAGGGCAGCAAATGGGCGTTTAACGCCCAGTCTGGCACCATTCTGGGTGTTTAACGCCAGAAAGGGGCACCAGATTGGCTTTTAACGCTAGGAATGGGCAAGAAGCTGGCGTTAAACGCTAGAAATGGGCACCAGCCCGGCCTTTAACACCAAGATTGGCAGAAGGAGCAATTTTGCTCGCCACTTGGTGCAGGGATGAATTATCCTTGACACCTCAGGATCTGTGGACCCCACAGGATCCCCACCTACCCCACCACTCTCTCTCTTCTTCACCCATTCACCAATCACCTCAACACCTCTTCCCTAAAAACCCCTCACCTATCAAATCCCACCATTCTCTTCACCACTCACATCCATCCTTCATAAAACCCCACCTACCTCACCATTCAAACTCAAAACACTTTCCCTCCCAAACCCACCCATACATGACCGAACCTACCCCCCTCATTTTCACACATCATACACACTACTACTCCCACTTCTCCATCTCCTCTATTTTCTTCTTCTTCTCCGTCCCTCTTTCTTCTTTTGCTCGAGGACGAGCAAACCTTCTAAGTTTGGTGTGGTAAAAGCGTTGCTTTTTGTTTTTCCATAACCATTTATGGCACCTAAGGCTGGAGAAACCTCTAGAAAGAGGAAAGGGAAGGCAAAAGCTTCCACCTCCGAGTCATGGGAGATGGAGAGATTCATCTCAAGGGTACATCAAGACCACTTCTTTGAAGTTGTGGCCAAGAAGAAGGTGAGTTTTTACTTGACGACAAATTTGGTATACTTGCCGAAGGGAAATTTTTTGAGAGACAAGTTTTCGTGCATCAACCCTTACTCACGTAAGGTTTATTACTTGGATGACCCAGTGCGCCTGCTGGTTAGTTGTGCGAAGTTATGAAAAAGAGTTGAGATTACAATTGTGCGTTCCAAGTTGTTGTCGCTATTGAGATCACAATTTCGTGCACCAATTTTTTGGCGTCGTTGCCAAGGATTGTTCGAGTTTGGAAAACTGACGGTTCATCTTGTTGCTCAGATCAGGTAATTTTCTTCTTGTTTTAACCATTATTTTATTTTCAAAAAGTTTTCCAAAAATCTTTCAAAATTTTTTCTCTTTTTCGTTTTTCCAAAATAATTTTTGAAAAATCGAAAAAAAATTTGATAAAATCATAAAAACCAAAAATATTTTATGTTTCTTGTTTGAGTCTAATGTCAATTTTTAAGTTTGGTGTCAATTGCATTTTTTTTTAATTTTCAAAAAAAAAGTTTTCGAAAAATTCATGCATGGTGTTCTTCATGATCTTCAAGTTGTTCTTGATAAGTCTTCTTGTTTGATCTTCATATTTTCTTGTTTTGTGTCTTTTGTTATTTTTCATATGGATTTGTGCATTCATAGTGTCTAAACATGAAAAATCTCTAAGTTTAGTGTCTTTCATGTTTTTCTTTTCTTGAAAATTTTTCAAAAATAAGTTCTTGATGTTCATCATGATCTTCAAAGTGTTCTTGGTGTTCATCTTGACATTCATAGTGTTCTTGCATGCATCATTTGTTTTAATCCAAAATTTTTATGTGTTGAGTCATTTTGTAGTTTTTCTCTTTCCTCATTAAAAATTTAAAAAATCAAAAAAATATCTTTTCCTTATTTTACTCATAAATTTCGAAATCTTTGGGTCGACTTAGTCAAAAAAATTTTTAAAATAAGTTGTTTCTTGTTAGTCAAGTCAAGATTTCAATTTTAAAAATCCTATATTTTCAAAACTTTTTCAAAAATCAAATCTTTTTCATTTCTTCTTTCATGTTTTTCAAAAATTTAAAAAAAAATTTCAAAATCTTTTTCTTAATTTCATTTCAAAATTTCAAAAACTTTACCAACAACTAATGTGATTGATTCAAAAATTTGAAGTTTGTTACTTTCTTGTTAAGAAAGGTTCAATCTTTAAATTCTAGAATCATATCTTTTAGTTTCTTGTTAGTCAAGTAATCAATTTTAATTTTAAAAATCAAATCTTTTTAATTCCCTTTTCAAATCTTTTTCAAAATAAATTTCAATCATATCTTTTTAATAAAATCTTTTTCAATCATATATTTTCTTTTCTCAAAATCAATTTCAAAATCTTTTCTAACTTCTTATCTTATCAAAATTGATTTTCAAATCTTTTTCAATTAACTAATTGACTTTTTGTTTGTTTTACTATTTCTTATCTTTTTCAAAACAACCTAACTACTTTTCTCTCTCTAATTTTTGAAAATCACCTTCCTCTTTTTCAAAAATCTTTTTATTTAACTAATTGTTTTAACTTTTAATTTTATCTCTTTTCTTAATTTTCGAATTCTAACTAATAATTAAAATAAAAACAAAAAAAATATTTTTCTTTTCTTTTCTTCTAATTTTTGAATTTTCCTCTCTCTCTTTCTAGTTATTTTATTTATTTATTTACTAACACTTCTCTTCTCAAAATTCGAACCCATCCCTTCTCTGTGTTCGAATTTTTCTTCTACTTCTTCTATTCTTATCTTCTTCTACTTACAAAGAAATCTCTATACTATGACATAGAGGATTCCTCTTCTTTCTGTTCTCTTCTTTTTCATATAAGTAAGAGCAAGGACAAGGACATTCTTGTTGAAGCAGATCCTGAACCTGAAAGGACTCTGAAGAAGAAGCTTAGAGAAGCTAAAGCATAAGAATTCAGAGAAAACCTTACAGAGAATCTCGAAAAAGAAGTAGAGATGACCGAAACCAATAACAATGGCGGAGGTGCAAGGAAGATGTTTGGTGACTTTACTGCACCAAATTCCAACTTCTATAGAAGAAGCATCTCAATTCCTGCCATTGGAGCAAACAATTTTGAGCTAAAGCCTCAATTAGTTTCTCTGATGCAACAGAATTGCAAGTTTCATAGACTTCCATCAGAAGATCCTTTTCTGTTCTTAACTGAATTCTTGCAGATCTGTGATACTGTTAAGACTAATGGAGTTGATCCTGAAGTCTACAAGCTTATTCTTTTCCCTTTTGCTATAAGAGACAGAGCTAGAACATGGTTGGACTCACAACCTAGAGATAGCCTGGACTCTTGGGATAAGCTGGTCATGGCTTTCTTAGCCAAGTTCTTTCCTCCTCAAAAGCTGAGCAAGCTTAGAGTGGATGTTCAGACCTTCAGACAAAAAGATGGTGAGTCCCTCTATGAAACTTGGGAAAGATACAAGCAGCTGACCAAAAAGTGTCCTTTTGACATGCTTTCAGAATGGACCGTCCTGGATATATTCTATGATGGTCTGTCTAAATTGTCTAAGATGTCATTGGACCATTCTACAGGTGGATCCATTCATCTAAAGAAAACGGCTACAGAAGCTCAGGAACTCATTGAAATGGTTGCAAATAACCAGTTCATGTACGCCTCTGAATGCCATATTGGCTCAGAACAAAATGTTGACTCAACAAGTCAATATGATTTCTCAGAGTCTGAATGGTTTGTAAAATGCATCCAACAGTACTAAAGAAGCATCTTCTGAAGAAGAAGCTTATGATCTTGAGAACCCTGCAATGGCAGAGGTGAATTACATGGATGAAGCCTATGAAAACACCTATAATCCCTCATGGAGAAATCATCCAAATTTCTCATGGAAGGATCAACAAAAGCCTCAACAAGGCTTTAATAATGGTGGAAAAAATAGGTTTAGCAATAGCAAGCCTTATCCATCATCCTTTCAGCAACAGACAGAGAATTTTGAGCAGAGCCCCTCTAGCTTAGCAAACATAGTCTCTGATCTATCTAAGGCCACTCTAAGTTTCATGAATGAAACAAGGTCCTCCATTAGAAATTTGGAGGCACAAGTGGGCCAGCTGAGTAAAAGAATCACTGAAACTCCTCCTAGTACTCTCCCAAGCAACACAGAAGAGAATCCAAAAAGAGAGTGAAAGGCCATAACCTTACTTGGTGTGGCCGAACCTAGAGAGGAGGAGGAGGATGTGAATCCCAGTGAGGAAGATCTCATGGGACATCCTCTGTACAAAAATGAGTTCCCAATTGAGGAACCCAAGGAATCTGAGGCTCATCTAGAGACCATAGAGATTCCATTGAACCTACTTCTGCCATTCATGAGCTCTGATGACTATTCCTCCTCTGAAGAAGATGAAGATATTACTAAAGAGCAAGTTACTAAGTACCTTGGAGCAATCATGAAGCTGAATGCCAAATTATTTGGTAATGAGACTTGGGTGGATGAACCCCCTTGCTCACCATTGGTTCTTCAAGAGGAAGACGCCACCCTCATTAAGGTGGACTCATTCCTTAATCTCCTTGTCTATTTATTTTTCTATTTTCGGTTTTGAGCTTTATGTTTGGCTATGTTTTGTGTCTTTATTACATGATCATTAGTGTCTAGTGTCTATGCCTTATAGTTATGAATAATTCCATGAATCCTTTACCTCTCTTAAATGAAAAATGTGCCTAATTACAAAAGAACAAGAAGTACTTGGATTTCAAATTTTATCTTGAAATTAGTTTAATTATTTTGATGTGGTGGCAATACTTTTTATTTTCTGAATGAATGCTTGAACAATGCATATTTTTTATAGTGAAGTTTATGAATGTTAAAATTGTTGGCTCTTGAAAGAATGATGAACAAAGAGAAATATTATTGATAATATGAAAAATCATGAAATTGATTCTTGAAGAAAGAAAAAGCAGTGAATAAGAAAGCTTGCGAAAAAAAATGGCGGAAAAAAAAAGAGAAAGAAAGAAAAAGAAAAAGCCAATAGCCCTTTAAACTAAAAGGCAAGGGTAAAGAGGATCCAAGGTTTTGAGCATTAATGGATAGAAGGGCCTAAGGAAATAAAATCCAGGCCTAAGCGGCTAAATCAAGCTGTCCCTAACCATGTGCTTGTGTCATGAAGGTCCAAGTGAAAAGCTTGAGACTGAGTGGTTAAAGTCGTGATCCAAAGCAAAAGAGTGTGCTTAAGAACTCTGGACACCTCTAACTGGGGACTCTAGCAAAGCTAAGTCACAATCTGAAAAGGTTCACCCAGTCATGTGTCTGTGGCATTTATGTATCCGGTGGTAATACTGGAAAACAAAGTGCTTAGGGCCACGGCCAAGACTCAAAAAGTAGCTGTGTTCAAGAATCAACATACTGAAATAGGAGAATCCATAACACTATCTAAAATTCTGAGTTCATATAGATGCCAATCATTCTGAATTTCAAAGGAAAAAGTGAGATGCCAAAACTATTCGGAAGCAAAAAGCTACTAGCCCCGCTCATCTAATTGAGACTAAGTTTCATTGATATTGTGAGATTCATTTTTTATTCTCTTCTTTTTATCTTATTTTGTTTTTAGTTTCTTGGGGACAAGCAACAATTTAAGTTTGGTCTTGTGATGAGCGGATAATTTATACGCTTTTTGGCATTGTTTTTATATAGTTTTTAGTAGGATCTAGCTACTTTTTAGTATATTTTTATTAGTTTTTAAGCAAAATTCACATTTCTGGACTTTACTATGAGTTTGTGTGTTTTTCTGTGATTTCAGGTATTTTCTGGCTGAAATTAAGGGACTTGAGCAAAAATCTGATTCAGAGGCTGAAAAAGGGCTGCTGATGTTGTTGGATTTTGACCTCCCTGCACCCGAAATGGAATTTTTGGAGCTACAGAAACCCAAATGGCGCGCTCTTAATTGCGTTGGAAATTAGACTTCCAGGGTTTCTAGCAATATATAATAGTCCATACTTTGCCCGAGTTTAGATGATGCAAACTGGCGTTCAACACCATCTTTCAGCCCTATTCTGGCGTTAAACGCCAAAAACAAGTTACAAACTGGCGTTTAACTCCAAGGAAGGCCTCTACACATGGAAGCTTCCATACTCAGCCCAAGCACACACCAAGTGGGCCCCGGAAGTGGATTTCTGCATTATTTACTTATTTCTGTAAACTCTAGTAACTAGCCTAGTCTAAATAGGACCTTTCACTATTGTATTAGACATCTTGGAGCTTTTGGAACATCTTTGGACCATTGTTCACGTTTTGGGAGGCTGGCCATTCAGCCATGCCTACCCTCTTTTTACTTATGTATTTTCAATGGTGGAGTTTCTACACACCATAGATTAAGGTGTGGAGCTCTGATGTTCCTCGAGTACTAATGCAAAGTACTATTGTTCTTCTATTCAATTCATGCTTATTCTTATTCTAAGATATTCATTCGCACACAAGAACATGATGAATGTGATGATTATGTGACACTCATCACCATTCTCACTTATGAACGTGTGATTGACAACCACTTCCGTTCTACATGGAAACAAGATTGAATGTATATCTTTTGGGTTTCTAATCAATGATTCACATCGACTTCCCTCTGATAATGGGGCATTTGAATCCGAGATTAGAGTCTTCGTGGTATAAGCTAGAATCAATTGGCAGCATTCTTGAGATCTAGAAAGTCTAAACCTTGTCTGTGCTATTCCGAGTAGGATCTGGGATGGGATGACTGTGACGAGCTTCAAATTCGCGACTGTAGGGCGTGGTGACAGACGCAAAAGGATAGTAAATCCTATTCCTACACGATCGAGAACCAACAGCTGATTAGCCATATGATATCTGTGCATGGTATTTTTCATCCGAGATGAGAAATCCGACAGTTGATTAGCCGTACAGAAACCGTAGAGGACCATTTTCACTTTGAGGGCGGGAAGTAGCCATTGACAACGGTGACACCCAACATACAGCTTGCCGTAGAAAGGAGTATGAAGGATTGGATGAAGGCAATAGGAAAGTAGAGATTCAGAAGGAACAACACATCTCCATACGCTTATCTAAAATTTCCACCAATTAATTACATAAGTATCTCTATCTTTATTTTATGTTTATTTATCTTTTAAATTATTAAAACTCCATAACAATTTGAATCCACCTGACTGAGATTTATAAGATGACCATAGCTTGCTTCAAGCCGTTAATCTCCGTGGGATCGACCCTTACTCACGTAAGGTTTATTACTTGGACGACCCAGTGCACTTGCTGGTTAGTTGTGCGAAGTTGTGAAAAAGAGTTGAGATTACAATTGTGCGTACCAAGTTGTTGGTGCCATTGAGATCACAATTTCGTGCACCACTTGCCCAACATGATTGCCAGCTTCCTCTCCAACATGGTTATGTGCTTCTTCCTCCATAGTGGTTTATAGATCTTCCTCCACTTCTTCTTCTCCAACTATGCCTTTGCCTCTTGCTTCCCTCCTTAATCTAAGGAAGGTCCTCTCAAGTTCGCTATCGAAGGGAGATACAGTGCCTCCTCTTCTACCTGTCATACACTTAGCAAATGACCAGTAGAGAACAAGTGAAGTAAAAAAATGTTGAGATTAGTGGTTAGCTTTGTTGATGCAATTAATCAAACAGTTAGAAGGATGGAAATATGGACAATGGATAACTAAAATAATCTAGAAAAAAAGGATAGAAATCAGAATAGAGATGAAAAATAAAAGAGCACTAAAAAATATAAAATAACAAGGGAATTAAATTGCTTAATCTAGCTCTCCAATCAATTTAATCACTGTCAAATTTAAACCAATCCCCGGCAACGGCACCATAAAACTTGATGGAGTTTTGGATTCACCCCCCATAAAATTTTTTATTATGAATCAAAACATGGATTAAATTAGAAAGATTAAACGAATCAATACATACAAATAGACAGAGCTCTTAACCTTAACAATGAAGGATTAGTTGCTCATGGTTCAGAGAAGAAAACTAGGATTCTGGTAAAATGTACTGAGTTTCAATCTGATGGCATCAGATCCCTTTTTATAACTAATCCTAATAAATATAAAATCTAATTATCTAAAATTAAAAATAATATCTTTTCCTAAAAAATAAGATTTGAATTTAAATTCGAATTAATTAACAAGTCTTCAGCTGATGGATGGGGACCACTTGTTTTGTCCATTCTGCAGCTTCTAATATGTGTTTTCTAGGCTGGAAACTGGGTCAAAACAGCCCAGAAATCACCTCCAGCATTTTCTGCATTTTTCTGCACGTGGCGCATGTCACACGTACGCGTCAGTCACGCGGATGCGTCGCTGGTCTTCCACGCAAGTCACGCGGACGCATCGGTCACGCGGACGCATCGCTGAGCAAATCTTCAATTCACGCGTGCGCATCAGTCATGCGCACGCATCGCCATGGATACCGCCAATTCACGCGTACGCGTCAGGCGCGTGCGCGTCGCTCCTCGCAGCCATCTCCTTTGATTCTCGTGCTGCAGAAACTCCATCAAATTCCGCCGAATGCTACCTAAAATAAACAAAATTGAAAAAGACTTAAAGTAGCATCCATAGTGGCTAAAATATAATTAATTCTTGATTAAACTCAACAAATTAGATGCAAATTCACTAGGAAAGATAGAAAAGATGCTCACGCATCACATTGCACAGCCCAAAGGGCATCCTCCTGTAGGCAAATACTCAAAATCGATAGGTGAAGAGGTCTTTTCTTGGTCCTTGGGATCCACCACTATTTAATTGTATCCAGAGTATCCATCCAAGAAGCAGTAGTAAGCATGGCCAGCAAATCTTTCAAGCATTTGGTCAATGAAGGGGAGAGGGAAGTGGTCTTTCCTTGTGGCATCATTCAACCTTCTATAATCAATACATATCCTCCACCCTGTCACTGTCCTTGTGGAAATGAGTTTATTTTTCTCATTAAAGATGACAGTCATGCCACCTTTCTTTGGCACCACTTGAATTGGGCTCACCCAAGAGCTGTCAGAAATTGGATAGATGATTCCAGCAATCCATAACTTCATCACCTCCTACTGAACTACTTCCTTCATGGTTGGGTTAAGCCTTTGATCGAGTTTTGGATTCACCGCCCCATAAAATTTTTTATTATGAATCCACTCTTTTGGAAAGTGCACCAAAATTATCGTCAAGTAATAACCCACAGTTGAGTGGGATCGTATCCATAGAGATTGGTAAATTTAAGTAGTTTTAATTAATTGATGAATTAGTCAAGCGGGGCAGATAGATTGTAATTGCAGAATCATAAATGACTTAATTGTAAATGGGATTGAGGAATTGCAGAATATAAAAGCAAGCTATAAAGAAAGTGGTAGATAAGAATGGGAAAATTCATTGAGATCAGGAGATGTTGTCTCTTTGGATCAATTCCAGCTTATATCCTCTTCAATCATACAACTCATTGACCTCTTGGCAATCATGATTGATTGAGCCCCAATCCCTTGGTGACTTAATCTCTCATATCTTGATCAATAGCCAATTCTTTGGTCTAATTATTCATGAAAAGAGATATGCTTGGTCCCTAATTATACCACACATCATCATAGGTCCAAGTAGAGGGAGGATTATATGTCACCATATCTAAACACGAAAACCCAAATCCTACTCAAGTGTGAGAAGGGATTTCAAGCATGGTTTCATGTTTCCTTTTCCAAGGTTCCCATGAAACCCATTTTCGCATTCAATCTCTTTCCCAAGATAATTAAACACTAAGCATGGAAAACGAAATTCCTTCTAGCAAATCAAAGAGAAGATAAAGAGAAGAAGAATTTCACTATCATCAATCCATCAAGTCCAACAGAGCTCCCTCTCTCAATGAGAGGGAATTTAGCTACTCATATCTCAAAGAAAAGTACTCAAAAGTAAAGAAGATGATGAAGTGTAAAAGTGGATTTAAAACTTAGCTCTCTAACTACTTAACCCCCTTTTTCAGTACTTCTTGGGGGTATTTATACTACTCCTAGCTCTCAAAATTAAAGAATTACAAAAGTGAAAAAGGAAAATTACAATTTGGAGGAAAAAAAACTCAATAAGCGTGACCTCCCAACTGGCGTGTGGCTGGCGCTTTAGTGGCGTGCCACGTGCTCCTCCAATTCTGGCTTGGCGTGCCGCGCCCAGTCCCTCAAGTGGCACGCTCCTCTTCAATAACATCCCTGGCGTGCCACGCCTTCGAGCTCAAGTGGCACGCCCAGGGTCTTTTAATACCCAATGTAGCCTGGCGTGCCATGCCTTCAAGCTTAATTGGCATGCCCTAGCCTTTTTCCTCTTCTTCTTGCCTCTGGAGACTTCAACTAGCATGGCATGCCCAGGGTCTGGCATGCCACGCCCTTGCTACACGCTTGATCAAGCTCTCTGGAAAGTTGAACTATCGTGGCACGCCCAGGGTCTGACGTGCCACGCCCTTTGTAAGCAAGTGATTCTTCTGTTTGGCGTGCCACGCCACAAACTCAACTGGCACACCCCAATGGCTTTTGCTTCCTAAATGACACTGGCGTGCCACGCCTGGGGTTTAAATGGCACACCCAAATGAGGAATAATGGATGGCATTCTACGCCCTCGACACCAAGTGGCACGCCCATGTGTTTGGCCTCCTTCGTCCTCTCTGGAAACTTGTGCCAGCGTGCCACACCTAGAGGCTGGCGTGCCACGCCCATGATCTTTCCTTGGTTCCAGTAGCTGGCGTGCCACGCCCAGCACTCAAGTGGCACGCCATAGTGAGATTCTTGGACTGGCGTGCCACGCCTTTGATACTAAGTGGCACGCCCAGCCCTAGCTTTGGGCTCTTTGTGCATTGGCGTGCCACACCTAGTCGCTCAAGTGGCATGCCTAAGTGGGATTGAGAGCCTGGCGTGCCACGCCTTCGACCTCAAATGGCATGCCCAGACTTCATTGACCTTCAGCCCCTTCTCTGGGATTTTGTACCAGTGTGCCACGTGATAAACCCATATTTCATGAGTTCTTTTGTGCTTAATTTGAGTGATTTATATAATCCTTCACCTACTTATTCACATTAATTGCATGGTTTTACTTTCCCTTCCTTATTATGTCATATTGTGAAAAACATGTTTCCTAAGCTTTGAAAATTAATTATTTTAATTACCTTTATTTCCATTCGATGTCGTGATTAATGTGTTGAGTAGTTTCAGATTTTCTAAGGCAGAATGACTTAAAGGATGAAAAGGGAAACATACTAAAAGGAAGGGAGAAAGCAAAACGGAGCTTTAAGGAAACTGGTATCCACGCGATCGCATGGACGACGCGATCGCGTGCCAAGAACGAATCAGCAGCGACGCGGCCGCATGATTGACGCGACTGCGTGCCTTAAGCAGAACGCACATGACGCGGTCGCATGACTGACGCGACTGCGTGGCAAAGAAAAGCTCCGAATGACGCGACCGCGTGACCCACGCGGACGCGTGATAGAGGCCACGCACCAGAAAATTACAGAACACGCCTCAGCGAGTTCTAAAGCCCTTTTTGGCCCAAATCCAAGTCCAAAAAGCATATACCAGAGGTTATGAAGTGAGGGAATGCATCCATTCAGGGGGAGTTCGCCAATTTCTAGTTTTCCATGATTTAGATTTAGTCTAGAGAGAGGTTCTCTCTCTCTTTTAGGATTTAGGATTTCTTCTTGTTTTAAGAGTAACTCTGGATCCCAGGTTTAATGTTCTTTTATTTTAAGTTTTACTTTTATTTATTTATTCCAACATTTGAATTGATTATTATAATTTGTTTTATGAATTTCTCCCATGTCACGGATTGTTCTTTGAATTAATGATAATTGAGGTATTTTCAGTTTATAATTGTTCTCTTGAATTAAGTTGCCATTGCTTCCCATCTAAGGATATTTTTATTATTCCAGCAATTTTACTTTTTCCCCTTTTGGTTCTGATTAAGAATTTAGTAACTCAACAGTTATTAAACTCAACGTAATTAATAATCGTTATCTTGCTAATTGAGCTGAACCTGAATAATCCCAACCTTTTCTTAGGAAATAATTAGGATACAAAGGTCAATTTAATTAGCCCCTTGACTTTCCTTTGCCCTGGTAAACGTTGACCAAGTGGAGTTTAGATTCAACTTTTATTATAGTTGAGAGAGATAACTAAGTTAGACCTCTAAATTCCCTTATCTTGCCAAGAGTTGTTTTACAGTTATTATTTATTTTTAATTGCCATTTAATTCACTCATCATTTAAATTACTTGCTTCTCACCTTCTAAACCCCGATTACAACCTTTATAACCAATAATAAGAACATACTTCCTCGCAGTTCCTTGAGAAGACGACCCGAGGTTTGAATACTCGGTTAACAATTTTTAAAGGGGTTTGTTACTTGTGACACCCAAACGTTTGTATGAAAGGACTTTTGAAGGTTTAGAAACTATACTTGCAACGAGGATTTATCCACAAATTTCTAGACCACGCAAAAGTTTCTCTCATCAAAATGGCACCGTTGCCGGGGAACTGCTAACGTGTGCCTTATTATTGGTTATTGTAAATATTTTTCTTTTGCTTGCTTATTTATTTTCGTTTTTCCTTTTTATCTTTATTTGCTACTATGAACTCTCACCCCTCTCGCTTTGAGTTTGGTTCTAATATTGTTAAAGGAAATAGAGGTTACAGCAGGAATGTGTATCAAGGTCAGACCAATCAAGGATGGATGGAACCAAGAGGATCTAATCATCCCTTTTGGCAGCAACACCCTCCGAGATATCCTGGACAAAGACCATTCTACCGTGCATACCCAGCTGAAAGACATGGTGGAAAACCTTGTAACTACCAACAAGCCCCACCCCGTGCATATGAACCATCCCTTCAACATAACCTCGAACCACCACACTCACAAGCTTCTCTTCACCATTCGCCATCATATGATCCTTCCTTACCCTAATACCAATCCAATCGTTCCCAGTCATCACCACTTCCCTAGGTATCATGTCTAAGTCCAGCAAACCGCGAAGCAGAGGATCACCTAAAAGAAAAAATAACTAAATTTCAAACAACCATTCAACAACTGGAGCACGCACTAATCCAATGGGCCACTAAACGCTCAAATATACAAGGATCAACCACAGCTCCATGTGGACAAACCGATGAAGAGCATAGCATGAAAGAAATACTAGAGACTCCAGTGGACAAGGCAGAAAATGAATTCGTACTAGAACAAGTGGAAGAAGCTATCATTGTTCAAGAAGAAGAGTTGGTTGAAGATCTAGGCGATGCTGAACTTCCTTGGGAATCCAGAATTGAGGAAAACTCCGCCCAGGATGCTACAGTTGATGCTAAGGAAGATACTGTGCAATCTCCAAGGCAAGTCATTTATGAGGAATCAGACGGAATAATCCAAGAAGCAAATTCCCTTGATGATGATATTCACAAGTCTAGCTCTCTTGGTGATGAACTTGCATCTGCAAGTGAATTCTCTGAAATCGAAGAATCTTCCCCAAGTGAATATGAAGATGATGCGGAGGTAGATTTCTCTCAACCTCCAATCTATGACTTGAGTGATGAGGAAGACACGGAAGACTTTGACCAGGACACAGATACAATTGAAGATCTTTGCAAAGAAGTGGAAGAATTCACAGAAGAGCACAAGGAAACGGAACTTGCAGAACTACCAAAAACACCTATCCCAAGGCCATTACCACCTAATACAAGCTTCAAGTGGGTACAATCCTTAACTTATAACTTCACTTATTCACTTGAATATGGTTTGCTCAAAACAGATGGCCAGCTTAGAGCTCTCTGCGGCTTTAAGAGTAAGAGGGAAATGGCTCGTGCTCAGAGCTGGTGCACAAGGTTCAATAAGGTTCCACGCTTCACCTCGAAGCACACGGATTGGTATCATGCTCAATTGCATGGATCACGAAGAACGTTTGGTCACCACGGTGAGATTCTACTTTTTAACCCGCCCGAATGGAAACTTACAAATCAAAACGGAGGCGGATCTAAAAACACAGCTTGGGATCATGGATTATATTCTGACATTTGTCATCCCGGGAGGCTGAATATCTGTTTGAAGCTGCTCAGAAGCTTTACATGTCTAGTTTGGGACCCCGGAGGCTATTGGCATTCCAAGCACTGGTGGAAATTTTTGGACGAATTTAAACATAAGCCACCATAACAGGATACTCCTCCAATGTCCAACTTAAGGACTTTAACTAAAAGTGCTAGGTGGGAGACAACCCACCATGGTATGGTCGCTTCTTTTTCAATTTAGTTCTTGTTAATTGCTTTCATTTTTCCTTTTCATTTTAATTTATTAAACCTAGAATCATGCATAGCATTCATGTTAATCATTGCATTCTGCATTTTTCATGCATATATTAAAAAAAAAGAGGATTGCACAACGCGACCGCATGCCCCATGCGATCGCGTCATATCGCAAAAAACACCACCCATGTGACCGCGTGACTCATGCGGCCGCGTGATATATATATCGGCGTAACGATCCAACAAACAGAAAGTTAGGCTGGAATCGTGCGGCCCTTGTGCGTTTCGCGCAAATTGGCCCACGCGATTGCATGCCCCATGCGATCGCGTCACTTGCACAATACCAATCCTACGCGACCGCGTGAGCGACGTGATCGCGTCACATAGATTGCATATCACCCCAAAAGGAGACAGAGAGTTGCGCTGAAACGGCACTGGAGTCGTGCGTTTAGCACGAATTCCAGCGACGCGATCGCGAGACCCACGCGATCGCGTCACTCCTCTTTTCCCCCTCTCATGCGATCGCGCGATCCACGCGATCGCATCATCCCCATTTTCATCCCAACCACTTGACTGCGTGCACCACGCGGCCGCGTGGATTCGATAATATAACCCCCCAGCCACGCGAACCCTATCAGTCGCGCAGCCCCCCTTCACCCCTAACCCTCTTCTCCTTCTCTCTTCTTCTTCCCCCAGCCACCGCCGGCCAGCCGCCACGCCACCACCCCAACGCCGCCGCCGCACAGACGCCACCTCCGTACCATCCCCCTCCCTTCTTCTCCCTTCTTCCTATATCCTCCCCTCTCCACCACTGTCCCCCGCGACCACCGCCCCCCACCGCCGGCCACCCAGCCACTGCCCCCCTTAGCTGCCACCGCGATGCCGTCCCCTGCCACCGCGCCGAACGCCGCCGCAGCCACCTTCTTCCCCGTTCCACCCCTCCCGCCTACCAGGTTCCGCAAAACGCAAATCCTTTTTATCCGTTCGTCATTTTTCTGTAATTTTTTCCGTTTCGGTTCATAATTAGGATAGATAGATGTGCATGTTATAGTGGAATTTTTAGGTTGTTAGGTAGCTTAGGCTGTGGTTAGTGGATCTAGGTCTGTTTACTTGCACTGTTCTTACTTCTGTTTTATCCTATGTGCAAATCTGCTGCTGCTATATTCATGATTCATATGCTGCTTTCTTCTATGTTGCTGCTGTTTACATTGAGTTTTTATGTTTATTTTATATCTATGTACATGTAGCTTGCTTTCTTTTAATTCATATGAACTGATATGATTGCTGTTTATTTTCCGGGACAATCCAATTTTAGCCGGAATGCTGCCCAAATTTTTTTTTTTGGAAATTATTTTCATTCATGTTTTGGGTTTGGCATTTCTGACCTCTGTTTTACTCTACTTTACCCAGACCATTTCATGAATGCTAGGGCCACTTTCTTATCCTTTTTGATTTCCTAGTTCATAAACTGCTTGTTCAATTATGAGTACTTCTATTCTTACTTGTGAATCACTGTTATATGGAATTTTTCTATGCCACTTACGTTAACCAGCACTTTACTAACTCACTAATTTTAATTTACTAATTTCTTTTTCAAAATTCTAACCATACTAACCCTTTTGATCTCTTTTCTGATTACTTTCACTTCCTCTAACTTTCTCACCATGGCATATTGATTTTTTTCTTTCCATTTAACATGCATTCAGTCACATTTCAATTACTCATTTTCCTTCTTTTATTTCTCCCTTAGCGCTTTGAGTTTCCTTTGTTTAAATTGCCTATTTGCTTTCCTATTTTATCCATTCCCTGGTTTTCTGTTTTGCAGGATGTCTGCCTTACAAAGGAAAGGCAAAGGCAAGGCTACTGGCAAGCGCAAGAGAGGAGCTTCCTCCCAGTCCATCATTGCTCTAATGCACGATTCCTCATGGCGGGAGAAGAACTTCACACAGCAGGAAAAAGCTGACCAGCTGCTCCCTTCGACTGATCCTATAAAATTTGCAAACCGGTACTGTGAACTGAAGTACCCGACTTTTGCAGACTCCAGAAATCTATACCTGGAACGAACTCTGAGAATTCCAGAAGCCCTCCAGCAGTACACCACTAAGCAAATCAAGCAAAGGGGCTGGTTCTTTCTGGAAAGAACACTGACAGAGGTCAACGCATCTTGGGTCCGAGAATTCTATTGCAACTACTACCTCACCACCCTAGATGCCGTAAACCTAAGAGGAAAACAAATTCTGGTCACTGAAGAGGCCTTAGAGGACATCCTCCAGCTCCCAGCCAAATCCGATCAGCCTGATGGTTTTTCAAAGGCTGAGGAGGACATGAGTCAGATGCAGTTTGATTGGGATGCCATGAAGGCACGGATAGCTCTCGACCCAACAGTTCCTTGGGAGATAGGTCAGGACACTACCATGCCTAGAGGGATCGAGAGAGTGTACTTGAATGATGAGGCTCGGCTATGGCATCAGATCTTGAGCAACTATGTGATGCCGAGTACTCATGAGACTGAGATCCCGGTTGCTATGATTACCCTCCTCTGGAGTGTGCTGGAGGGTAAGGACCTGTACTTGCCTCGTTTTATCCGGCACTATATGGCCAGGGTCCACGTCCAAGGCACCCTCCCTTTTCCGTATCTAGTTACACAGCTTGGCCGTCGGGCTGACGTGCCATGGGAGGATGCCGATGAGAGACCACCAGCGGCGGATTGCAGGAAAATCATTCCTCACAGTAGGAACTTCATAGCTTTGGGCTACAGACCACCACCTGTCACTGCTACTGATGAGACAGCCCCACCGTCTGCTAGACCCTCTTCATCCACAGCTGCCCCTGCTGCCACCACTGCACCTCCACCCACCTCTGAGCCGGTTTATCACCTCGTGCACCGTCTATTCTGCCAGCTTGATCAGATGGAGCGCCGTAACAGGCGCCGGTATGAGAGATTAGAGCGCCGCAGCAGGCGACGCTATTCCCATCTGAAGCTGATGATCAGACAGGGCGCCGACATCCCCTCCGAGCCCGACACTCCATCCGAGCCATCAGAGGAGCAGGAGGATGAGCATGAGGAGGAGCCTCATTCCCAGGCAGAGACTCATTTCCAGGATGAGACTCATCAGCAGGCAGCCACAGAGCAGGCTGCACTGCATCAGGAGGTTATGCCCCAGATAGAGGCTGCGGATCCAGAGATCCCGATACAGTCAGCCCCACCTCTACAGCAGCCAGACTCCCAGCCCACCACCACTGAGACCCCAGCTACCATTCCTACCAGTGATGACACCCCTTCACACCCGGCTTGATTGAGCATCGGGGACGATGCTTCATTTTAAGTGAGGGGAGGTCGCCATCTCTGGCGTTTATCTTGGTGAACCACTACATACTTTTCTTTTATTTTGGATATTTTTTTCTGTATTTTTCTTTTTACTGTTATTTTCTGAGTACTTATACATTGCTTTTATGTATTTTTATTCTATTTTCTGCATTTTGCATCTTTAGTTCATATTTTAGCCATTTAGTTTATTTTAGTTATTTAGTTTAGTTAGCAATTCTAATTTATTAGTGGATTAATTAGTATAGTTTACCCTTTTTAGCATAAGATAGTATAGTTTAAATAGAAAAATATAAAAAGGAAGTAAGCTAGGAAATTGAACATATCAGATTTAAATCCATAAACCTTGTATATAGCATTACATGATGTAGTTAAGCTGACAACATTTTATCAAGGAGGAACATTAAAACTTTAAAAGCTACCCTAAATAATTTTTTTATGAGAATAATGGGAATTTTTAACTAAACCTGCATACAATATATAAATGATATATGATGCTTGAGTTAGAGAACACACAGCCTGTGAGTCTTGAGCTTAATTGTATGGTTGCATTCAAACCATAATTTTATTTCTGTGTGTTACATTTCTTTTTATTCTGATGTTCTTTCCTTTGCTTTAATCTATATGTCCAATTATAGAATATAGAATATATACATACCAAGAGAATGATTGAGGCCATCATTTGATTTCAGCTCACTTACCCTAAATTAGCCTACCTTTTACATCACCCTTGTTAGCCCCCTTGAGCCTTTTAAAACCCCTTTTATTCTATTTAGCCAAATTACTAGCCTTAAGCAGAAAAACAAAATAAAACCCAAGTGAATCCTTGGTTAGCTTCAGATAGAAAATCATGAATAGAGTTAAATGTGAGAAACCTTGTGGAAACATGAGTGATAGAAACAAAGGGTTAGGAAGATTAAAAAGAAATAAAAATAAATTTGGAAAGCATGCTCATGAGAAAATCAAAGTGATTCAATTACCATGTGCAAAAAAAAAAAATTTCAGCATCTAAATAAAAGGGGATACAAAAAGAAATTCCCCAATGAAAACAATGCACATGGGATAAAAAAAATAAAACTGAAACATGAGCATGTAAACAATAAGTGGGATAATATGGGAAAATAGGTAAAGAAATTTTTGTTTTACTAAAAATGTATGTTAGGTGAGATCTTAGTCTAATTAAGGATTCACTTATTAGCTCACTTGACCTTATACATAAATCCTCACCTTTACCTTGACCCCATTACAACCTCAATTAAGACCTCATGACTTTTTGGTATAACTATATTTTATAATTGTTGATTGGTTAGATGAAAAACAAAGCTATAAGAAAGTAAGAATAAAAAGAAAAATAGAGTGAATAAACCCAATAAACACTGAGTGACTAGAGAGTAAACACAAAATCCAGTGAGGGTTCAATGACTCATCAACAAATAGCTGTGCTCAAATTTACTAATTGTTTTGCAAGTTTATACAATGTTTTCTTTCCCATCTCATTTGCTAAATTGTTTTATTATTTAAGGGTTGGCTATATATATATACATAACTACTTGAGAATGTGAATTAACTTAGCTACATGTAAGCTTTATATATGAGTGAATAAATTAGAATTGCATGATGCATCATTCATTTAGGTAGTTGCATTTGATTTAGGTTGCATTGCATTCCATCACTTTAACCTTAACTATTTACCTTGGATTTAGCATGAGGACATGCTCGTGTTTAAGTGTGGAGAGGTTGATAAACCCATATTTCATGAGTTCTTTTGTGCTTAATTTGAGTGATTTATATAATCCTTCACCTACTTATTCACATTAATTGCATGGTTTTACTTTCCCTTCCTTATTATGTCATATTGTGAAAAACATGTTTCCTAAGCTTTGAAAATTAATTATTTTAATTACCTTTATTTCCATTCGATGTCGTGATTAGTGTGTTGAGTAGTTTCAGATTTTCTAAGGCAGAATGACTTAAAGGATGAAAAGGAAAACATACTAAAAGGAAGGGAGAAAGCAAAACGGAGCTTTAAGGAAACTGGTATCCACGCGATCGCATGGACGACGCGATCGCGTGCCAAGAACGAATCAGCAGCGACGCGGCCGCATGATTGACGCGACTGCGTGCCTTAAGCAGAATGCACATGACGCGGTCGCATGACTGACGCGACTGCGTGGCAAGGAAAAGCTCCGAATGACGCGACCGCGTGACCCACGCGGACGCGTGACAGAGGCCACGCACCAGAAAATTACAGAACACGCCTCAGCGAGTTCTAAAGCCCTTTTTGGCCCAAATCCAAGTCCAAAAAGCATATACCAGAGGTTATGAAGTGAGGGAATGCATCCATTCAGGGGGAGTTCGCCAATTTCTAGTTTTCCATGATTTAGATTTAGTCTAGAGAGAGGTTCTCTCTCTCTTTTAGGATTTAGGATTTCTTCTTGTTTTAAGAGTAACTCTGGATCCCAGGTTTAATGTTCTTTTATTTTAAGTTTTACTTTTATTTATTTATTCCAACATTTGAGTTGATTATTATAATTTGTTTTATGAATTTCTCCCATGTCACGGATTGTTCTTTGAATTAATGATAATTGAGGTATTTTCAGTTTATAATTGTTCTCTTGAATTAAGTTGCCATTGCTTCCCATCTAAGGATATTTTTATTATTCCAGCAATTTTACTTTTTCCCCTTTTGGTTCTGATTAAGAATTTAGTAACTCAACAGTTATTAAACTCAACGTAATTAATAATCGTTATATTGCTAATTGAGCTGAACCTGAATTATCCCAACCTTTTCTTAGGAAATAATTAGGATACAAAGGTCAATTTAATTAGCCCCTTGACTTTCCTTTGCCCTGGTAAACGTTGACCAAGTGGAGTTTAGATTCAACTTTTATTATAGTTGAGAGAGATAACTAAGTTAGACCTCTAAATTCCCTTATCTTGCCAAGAGTTATTTTACAGTTATTATTTATTTTTAATTGCCATTTAATTCACTCATCATTTAAATTACTTGCTTCTCACCTTCTAAACCCCGATTACAACCTTTATAACCAATAATAAGAACATACTTCCTCGCAGTTCCTTGAGAAGACGACCCGAGGTTTGAATACTCGGTTAACAATTTTTAAAGGGGTTTGTTACTTGTGACACCCAAACGTTTGTATGAAAGGACTTTTGAAGGTTTAGAAACTATACTTGCAACGAGGATTTATCCACAAATTTCTAGACCACGCAAAAGTTTCTCTCATCAAAATGGCACCGTTGCCGGGGAACTGCTAACGTGTGCCTTATTATTGGTTATTGTAAATATTTTTCTTTTGCTTGCTTATTTATTTTCGTTTTTCCTTTTTATCTTTATTTGCTACTATGAACTCTCACCCCTCTCGCTTTGAGTTTGGTTCTAATATTGTTAAAGGAAATAGAGGTTACAGCAGGAATGTGTATCAAGGTCAGACCAATCAAGGATGGATGGAACCAAGAGGATCTAATCATCCCTTTTGGCAGCAACACCCTCCGAGATATCCTGGACAAAGACCATTCTACCGTGCATACCCAGCTGAAAGACATGGTGGACAACCTTGTAACTACCAACAAGCCTCACCCCGTGCATATGAACCATCCCTTCAACATAACCTCGAACCACCACACTCACAAGCTTCTCTTCACCATTCGCCATCATATGATCCTTCCTTACCCTAATACCAATCCAATCGTTCCCAGTCATCACCACTTCCCTATGTATCATGTCTAAGTCCAGCAAACCGCGAAGCAGAGGATCACCTAAAAGAAACAATAACTAAATTTCAAACAACCATTCAACAACTGGAGCACGCACTAATCCAATGGGCCACTAAACGCTCAAATATACAAGGATCAACCACAGCTCCATGTGGACAAACCGATGAAGAGCATAGCATGAAAGAAATACTAGAGACTCCAGTGGACAAGGCAGAAAATGAATTCGTACTAGAACAAGTGGAAGAAGCTGTCATTGTTCAAGAAGAAGAGTTGGTTGAAGATCTAGGCGATGCTGAACTTCCTTGGGAATCCAGAATTGAGGAAAACTCCGTCCAGGATGCTACAATTGATGCTAAGGAAGATACTGTGCAATCTCCAAGGCAAGTCATTTATGAGGAATCAGACAGAATAATCCAAGAAGCAAATTCCCTTGATGATGATATTCACAAGTCTAGCTCTCTTGGTGATGAACTTGCATCTGCAAGTGAATTCTCTGAAATCGAAGAATCTTCCCCAAGTGAATATGAAGATGATGCGGAGGTAGATTTCTCTCAACCTCCAATCTATGACTTGAGTGATGAGGAAGACACGGAAGACTTTGACCAGGACACAGATACAATTGAAGATCTTTGCAAAGAAGTGGAAGAATTCACAGAAGAGCACAAGGAAACGGAACTTGCAGAACTACCAAAAACACCTATCCCAAGGCCATTACCACCTAATACAAGCTTCAAGTGGGTACAATCCTTAACTTATAACTTCACTTATTCACTTGAATATGGTTTGCTCGAAACAGATGGCCAGCTTAGAGCTCTCTGCGGCTTTAAGAGTAAGAGGGAAATGGCTCGTGCTCAGAGCTGGTGCACAAGGTTCAATAAGGTTCCACGCTTCACCTCGAAGCACACGGATTGGTATCATGCTCAATTGCATGGATCACGAAGAACGTTTGGTCACCACGGTGAGATTCTACTTTTTAACCCGCCCGAATGGAAACTTACAAATCAAAATGGAGGCGGATCTAAAAACACAGCTTGGGATCATGGATTATATTCTGACATTTGTCATCCCGGGAGGCTGAATATCTGTTTGAAGCTGCTCAGAAGCTTTACATGTCTAGTTTGGGACCCCGGAGGCTTTTGGCATTCCAAGCACTGGTGGAAATTTTTGGACGAATTTAAACATAAGCCACCATAACAGGATACTCCTCCAATGTCCAACTTAAGGACTTTAACTAAAAGTGCTAGGTGGGAGACAACCCACCATGGTATGGTCGCTTCTTTTTCAATTTAGTTCTTGTTAATTGCTTTCTTTTTTCCTTTTCATTTTAATTTATTAAACCTAGAATCATGCATAGCATTCATGTTAATCATTGCATTCTGCATTTTTCATGCATATATTAAAAAAAAAAGAGGATTGCACAACGCGACCGCATGCCCCATGCGATCGCGTCATATCGCGAAAAACACCACCCATGTGACCGCGTGACTCACGCGGCCGCGTGATATATATATCGGCGTAAGGATCCAACAAACAGAAAGTTAGGCTGGAATCGTGCGGCCCTTGTGCGTTTCGCGCAAATTGGCCCACGCGATTGCATGCCCCATGCGATCGCGTCACTTGCACAATACCAATCCTACGCGACCGCGTGAGCGACGTGATCGCGTCGCATAGATTGCATATCACCCCAAAAGGAGACAGAGAGTTGCGCTGAAACGGCACTGGAGTCGTGCGTTTAGCACGAATTCCAGCGATGCGATCGCGAGACCCACGCGATCGCGTCACTCCTCTTTTCCCCCTCTCATGCGATTGCGCGATCCACGCGATCGCATCTTCCCCATTTTCATCCCAACCACGTGACCGCGTGCACCACGCGGCCGCGTGGATTCGATAATATAACCCCCCAGCCACGTGAACCCTATCAGTCGCGCAGCCCCCCTTCACCCCTAACCCTCTTCTCCTTCTCTCTTCTTCTTCCCCCAGCCACCGCCGGCCAGCCGCCACGCCACCACCCCGACGCCGCCGCCGCACAGACGCCACCGCCGTACCATCCCCCTCCCTTCTTCTCCCTTCTTCCTATATCCTCCCCTCTCCACCACTGTCCCCCGCGACCACCGCCCCCCACCGCCGGCCACCCAGCCACTGCCCCCCTCAGCCGCCACCGCGATGCCGTCCCCTGCCACCGCGCCGAACGCCGCCGCAGCCACCTTCTTCCCCGTTCCACCCCTCCCGCCTACCAGGTTCCGCAAAATGCAAATCCTTTTTATCCGTTCGTCATTTTTCTGTAATTTTTTCCGTTTCGGTTCATAATTAGGATAGATAGATGTGCATGTTGTAGTGGAATTTTTAGGTTGTTAGGTAGCTTAGGCTGTGGTTAGTGGATCTAGGTCTGTTTACTTGCACTGTTCTTACTTCTGTTTTATCCTATGTGCAAATCTGCTGCTGCTATATTCATGATTCATATACTGCTTTCTTCTATGTTGCTGCTGTTTACATTGAGTTTTTATGTTTATTTTATATCTATGTACATGTAGCTTGCTTTCTTTTAATTCATATGAACTGATATGATTGCTGTTTATTTTCCGGGACAATCCAATTTTAGCCGGAATGCTGCCCAATTTTTTTTTTTTGGGAAATTATTTTCATTCATGTTTTGGGTTTGGCATTTCTGACCTCTGTTTTACTCTACTTTACCCAGACCATTTCATGAATGCTAGGGCCACTTTCTTATCCTTTTTGATTTCCTAGTTCATAAACTGCTTGTTCAATTATGAGTACTTCTATTCTTACTTGTGAATCACTGTTATATGGAATTTTTCTATGCCACTTACGTTAACCCGCACTTTACTAACTCACTAATTTTAATTTACTAATTTCTTTTTCAAAATTCTAACCATACTAACCCTTTTGATCTCTTTTCTGATTACTTTCACTTCCTCTAACTTTCTCACCATGGCATATTGATTTTTTTCTTTCCATTTAACATGCATTTAGTCACATTTTAATTACTCATTTTCCTTCTTTTATTTCTCCCTTAGCGCTTTGAGTTTCCTTTGTTTAAATTACCTATTTGCTTTCCCATTTGATCCATTCCCTGGTTTTCTGTTTTGCAGGATGTCTGCCTCACAAAGGAAAGGTAAAGGCAAGGCTACTGGCAAGCGCAAGAGAGGAGCTTCCTCCCAGTCCATCGTTGCTCTAATGCACGATTCCTCATGGCGGGAGAAGAACTTCACACAGCAGGAAAAAGCTGACCAGCTGCTCCCTTTGACTGATCCTATAAAATTTGCAAACCGGTACTGTGAACTGAAGTACCCGACTTTTGCAGACTCCAGAAATCTATACCTGGAATGAACTCTGAGAATTCCAGAAGCCCTCCAACAGTACACCACTAAGCAAATCAAGCAAAGGGGCTGGTTCTTTCTGGAAAGAACACTGACAGAGGTCAACGCATCTTGGGTCCGAGAATTCTATTGCAACTACTACCTCACCACCCTAGATGCCGTAAACCTGAGAGGAAAACAAATTCTGGTCACTGAAGAGGCCTTAGAGGACATCCTCCAGCTCCCAGCCAAATCCGATCAGCCTGATGGTTTTTCAAAGGCTGAGGAGGACATGAGTCAGATGCAGTTTGATTGGGATGCCATGAAGGCACGGATAGCTCTCGACCCGACAGTTCCTTGGGAGATAGGTCAGGACACTACCATGCCTAGAGGGATCGAGAGAGTGTACTTGAATGATGAGGCTCGGCTATGGCATCAGATCTTGAGCAACTATGTGATGCCGAGTACTCATGAGACTGAGATCCCGGTTGCTATGATTACCCTCCTCTGGAGTGTGCTGGAGGGTAAGGACCTGTACTTGCCTCGTTTTATCCGGCACTATATGGCCAGGGTCCACGTCCAAGACACCCTCCCTTTTCCGTATCTAGTTACACAGCTTGGCCGTCGGGCTGACGTGCCATGGGAGGATGCCGATGAGAGACCACCAGCAGCGGATTGCAGGAAAATCATTCCTCACAGTAGGAACTTCATAGCTTTGGGCTACAGACCACCACCTGTCACTGCTACTGATGAGACAGCCACACCGTCTGCTAGACCCTCTTCATCCACAGCTGCCCCTGCTGCCACCACTGCACCTCCACCCACCTCTGAGCCGGTTTATCACCTCGTGCACCGTCTATTCCGCCAACTTGATCAGATGGAGCGCCGTAACAGGCACCGGTATGAGAGATTAGAGCGCCACAGCAGGCGACGCTATTCCCATCTGAAGCTGATGATCAGACAGGGCGCCGACATCCCCTCCGAGCCCGACACTCCATCCGAGCCATCAGGGGAGGAGGAGGATGAGCATGAGGAGGAGCCTCATTCCCAGGCAGAGACTCATTTCCAGGAGGAGACTCATCAGCAGGCAGCCACAAAGCAGGCTGCACTGCATCAGGAGGTTATGCCCCAGATAGAGGCTGCGGATCCAGAGATCCCGATACAGTCAGCCCCACCTTTACAGCAGCCAGACTCCCAGCCCACCACCACTGAGACCCCAGCTACCATTCCTACCAGTGATGACACCCCTTCACACCCGGCTTGATTGAGCATCGGTGACGATGCTTCATTTTAAGTGAGGGGAGGTCACCATCTCTGGCGTTTATCTTGGTGAACCACTACATACTTTTCTTTTATTTTGGATATTTTTTTCTGTATTTTTCTTTTTACTGTTATTTTCTGAGTACTTATACATTGCTTTTATGTATTTTTATTCTATTTTCTGCATTTTGCATCTTTAGTTCATATTTTAGCCATTTAGTTTATTTTAGTTATTTAGTTTAGTTAGCAATTCTAATTTATTAGTGGATTAATTAGTATAGTTTACCCTTTTTAGCATAAGAGAGTATAGTTTAAATAGAAAAATATAAAAAGGAAGTAAGCTAGGAAATTGAACATATCAGATTTAAATCCATAAACCTTGTATATAGCATTACATGATGTAGTTAAGCTGACAACATTTTATCAAGGAGGAACATTAAAACTTTAAAAGCTACCCTAAATAATTTTTTTATGAGAATAATGGGAATTTTTAACTAAACCTGCATACAATATATAAATGATATATGATGCTTGAGTTAGAGAACACACAGCCTGTGAGTCTTGAGCTTAATTGTATGGTTGCATTCAAACCATAATTTTATTTCTGTGTGTTACATTTCTTTTTATTCTGATGTTCTTTCCTTTGCTTTAATCTATATGTCCAATTATAGAATATAGAATATATACATACCAAGAGAATGATTGAGGCCATCATTTGATTTCAGCTCACTTACCCTAAATTAGCCTACCTTTTACATCACCCTTGTTAGCCCCCTTGAGCCTTTTAAAACCCCTTTTATTCTATTTAGCCAAATTACTAGCCTTAAGCAGAAAAACAAAAGAAAACCCAAGTGAATCCTTGGTTAGCTTAAGATAGAAAATCATGAATAGAGTTAAATGTGAGAAACCTTGTGGAAACATGAGTGATAGAAACAAAGGGTTAGGAAGATTAAAAAGAAATAAAAATAAATTTGGAAAGCATGCTCATGAGAAAATCAAAGTGATTCAATTACCATGTGCAAAAAAAAAAATTTTAGCATCTAAATAAAAGGGGATACAAAAAGAAATTCCCCAATGAAAACAATGCACATGGGATAAAAAAAATAAAACTGAAACATGAGCATGTAAACAATAAGTGGGATAATATGGGAAAATAGGTAAAGAAATTTTTGTTTTACTAAAAATGTATGTTAGGTGAGATCTTAGTCTAATTAAGGATTCACTTATTAGCTCACTTGACCTTATACATAAATCCTCACCTTTACCTTGACCCCATTACAACCTCAATTAAGACCTCATGACTTTTTGGTATAACTATATTTTATAATTGTTGATTGGTTAGATGAAAAACAAAGCTATAAGAAAGTAAGAATAAAAAGAAAAATAGAGTGAATAAACCCAATAAACACTGAGTGACTAGAGAGTAAACACAAAATCCAGTGAGGGTTCAATGACTCATCAACAAATAGCTGTGCTCAAATTTACTAATTGTTTTGCAAGTTTATACAATGTTTTCTTTCCCATCTCATTTGCTAAATTGTTTTATTATTTAAGGGTTGGCTATATATATATACATAACTACTTGAGAATGTGAATTAACTTAGCTACATGTAAGCTTTATATATGAGTGAATAAATTAGAATTGCATGATGCATCATTCATTTAGGTAGTTGCATTTGATTTAGGTTGCATTGCATTCCATCACTTTAACCTTAACTATTTACCTTGGATTTAGCATGAGGACATGCTCGTGTTTAAGTGTGGAGAGGTTGATAAACCCATATTTCATGAGTTCTTTTGTGCTTAATTTGAGTGATTTATATAATCCTTCACCTACTTATTCACATTAATTGCATGGTTTTACTTTCCCTTCCTTATTATGTCATATTGTGAAAAACATGTTTCCTAAGCTTTGAAAATTAATTATTTTAATTACCTTTATTTCCATTCGATGCCGTGATTAGTGTGTTGAGTAGTTTCAGATTTTCTAAGGCAGAATGACTTAAAGGATGAAAAAGGAAACATACTAAAAGGAAGGGAGAAAGCAAAACGGAGCTTTAAGGAAACTGGTATCCACGCGATCGCATGGACGACGGGATCGCGTGCCAAGCACGAATCAGCAGCGACGCGGCCGCATGACTGACGCGACCGCGTGCCTTAAGCAAAACGCACATGACATGGTCGCATAACTGACGCGACCGCGTGGCAAGGAAAATCTCCGAATGACGCGACCGCGTCACCCACGCGGACGCGTGACACAGGCCACGCACCAGAAAATTACAGAACACGCCCCAGCGAGTTCTAAAGCCCTTTTTGGCCCAAATCCAAGTCCAGAAAGCATAGACCAGAGGTTATGAAGTGAGGGAATGCATCCATTCAGGGGGAGTTCGCCAATTTCTAGTTTTCCATGATTTAGATTTAGTCTAGAGAGAGGTTCTCTCTCTCTTTTAGGATTTAGAATTTCTTCTTGTTTTAAGAGTAACTCTGGATCCCAGGTTTAATGTTATTTTATTTTAAGTTTTACTTTTATTTATTTATTCCAACATTTGAATTGATTATTATAATTTTATTTATGAATTTCTCCCATGTCACGGATTGTTCTTTGAATTAATGATAATTGAGGTATTTTCAGTTTATAATTGTTCTCTTGAATAAAGTTGCCATTGCTTCCCATCTAAGGATATTTTTATTATTCCAGCAATTTTACTTTTTTCCCTTTTGGTTCTGATTAAGAATTTAGTAACTCAACAGTTATTAAACTCAATGTAATTAATAATCGTTATCTTGCTAATTGAGCTGAACCTGAATAAACCCAACCTTTTCTTAGGAAATAATTAGGATTCAAAGGTCAATTTAATTAGCCCCTTGACTTTCCTTTGCCCTGGTAAAGGTTGACCAAGTGGAGTTTAGATTCAACTTTTATTATAGTTGAGAGAGATAACTAAGTTAGGCCTCTAAATTCCCTTATCTTGCCAAGAGTTGTTTTACAGTTATTATTTATTTTTAATTACCATTTAATTCACTCATCATTTAAATTACATGCTTCTCACCTTCTAAACCCCGATTACAAAATTTATAACCGATAATAAGAACATACTTCCTCGCAGTTCCTTGAGAAGACGACCCGAGGTTTGAATACTCGGTTAACAATTTTTAAAGGGGTTTGTTACTTGTGACACCCAAACGTTTGTATGAAAGGACTTTTGAAGGTTTAGAAACTATACTTGCAACGAGGATTTATCCACAAATTTCTAGACCACGCAAAAGTTTCTCTCATCACCACGCCATGCTGCTCAAGTGGTATGCCCATACATTTGTGGGTTTCTCAAGCTTGGCGTGCCACGCCTGGTCCCTTAAGTGGCACGCCCACGTGACTTTTTGATGCTGGCGTGCCACGCCTTCGATACCAAGTGGCACTCCCAAAGAATGTGATGGTTCAGGTGTGCGACACCCAACCTAGCATGCCACGCCTCCGTTAGTGTCCTCCATTGTTGCTCTCTGGAACTTTGTACTAGTGTGCCACACCCATGTGAATGCTTGAGAATCCTCCTCTGGAATTTAGTACTGGTGTGGCACGCCCAGCTCATGGCGTAGCACGCTAGTTCATTTTTGTGGCGCTTACTCTAAGTGGCACGCCCGCTTCACATGCCTAGCTCATTTTTGTTGTTTTCTTCCCCTTTTTGGTGTCTTTTTCACCTGAAATTCGGCACAACTCATCTCCAAGCAATGTACCATAATTTTCATCAAATAATTCATGAATTTCAATGATCAAATGAGATTTATGCTCTTTTATGGTCCTCATTATGCAAGAAAGAAGGGTAGATGATACAAGTCATCAGGCTTCTTTGAGATTGCACCACAGGTCTTGAGTCTTCTTCTAGCAAGATCTTGTGCATGCAGATAGTAGGGCTTATACCCTTGATGTCATCAAGGATGAATTAATGATCACTGGAAAGTTATCCTCTCCACCAAGGAATGCATACTTGAGATGAGGAGGGAGGGGCTTCAATTCTTGCTTTGGCACCTCCTCTGTCTTGCCTTCGAAAGAGATTTCAGCTATTTGTTCTTCTATGACCTCTTGATCTGCTTCTATTTCTTTTTCTTTTTCCTCCTGACCTTTGGTTTGAAGCACTTCTTCCACCAAGTCTTCTATCATTTCCACTCTCATATGCTTTTCTTTCTTAGGGGGATATTGCATTGCTTTAAAGATATTGATGATCATTTGCTCACAATACACCCTGAGGATCATTTCACCTTTCTCTACATTAATGATAGCTCTTGCTGTGGCTAAAAAAGGTTGCCCTACGATAATCGAGTTGTGTCCCTCTTCTTCCATGTCTAGAATGACAAAATCAGCAGGGAAGATAAATTCTCCAACCTTCACCAACAAGTTCTCTATAACTCCATTAGGTATCTTGAGTAATCTATCAGCCATTTGAAGTGACATTCTGGTGGGTTTGACTTCCTCTATTACAAGCTTTTTCATCAGTGAGAGAGGCATCAAATTGATGCTAGCACCTAAATCATAGAGAGCTTTTTCCAAGGTCATGTTGCCTATAGTGCATGATATAATGAAACTCCTAAGATCTTTGAGTTTTGGTGGGGGACCTTTTTGAATTACTGCACTACATTCTTGTGTCAAGATCACAGTCTCCTTTTCATTCCAGCTTCTCTTGTTGATGAGTTCCTTGAGAAATTTTACATATAATGGCATCTGCTCCAATGCTTCAGTAAGTGAGAGGTTGATTTCTAGCTTTTTGAAAACCTATAGGAACTTGGGAAATTGCTGGTCCTTGAGCTCTCCTTGCAGCCTTTGAGGATATAGCAGAGGAGGGATATAAGGCTTCACCTCCTTCCTCTGTTCTCGTGGATGCTCTTCCATGACCTGCTTTTCCTTCCTTGAAGCTTGTGGCTCTTCCTCCTTCAATTTAGACTTCTCTTGGTCTTTCTCTTCAGCTATTACTTCTTTATTACTGTCACCCTTGTCATTCTCCAATGTCCTTTCACTTCTAAGTTGAACTGCCTTGTATTCTTCCTTGGGGTTGGGAATGGTATCACTTGGGAAAACATTGTTTGGTCTTTCAATTGGCTGTTTGGATAATTGTCCAATTTGTCTATCTAGATTTCTCAGTGAGGCCTTATGGTTTTTGTTGGCCAATTCTTGATGCTTTATCATTTTCTCCATCATCATCTCTAAATTGGAGATTCTTTGGGATTCTTGTGGTGGTTGTGGCTGAGTGTGGGACATAGATGGTGGATGAATGTTATTTTGGTTAGTTGATAGGTTATTTGGTGGATAGTAATTGGATGGGGGTGATTATTTTGTGGTTTTCTGTATGGATTTTGGTTAGTGGTTTGATGATTTTGGTGGTTTGTGTTGCGAGAGTTGCTTTGGTTGGAGTTTCTTTGCCATAAGTTCTGGTTTTCTCGCCACTTCAGATTAGGTTGGTTCCTCCAAGAGGAATTATAAGTATCCCCATGGAAGTCATTTTGTCCATATCCTTGATTGTGTATGTACTGAACCTGTTCAAGCTGCTACTCTTCATAGCTCTCTTCATTTCATCCCCACACAACTGGTGGTTGGTTGGTTGAGCTTACTGCAGCAAGTTGCAGTCCCTCCATCCTATTTGACATAATCTCTATTTGTTGTTGAAGTTGCTGATACATAATCTTATTTTGAGCCAATATTGTGTCAACACCTTCAAGCTCAAATACGCCTCTCTTGGGAGTTGCTTGTCTTTTAGAAGAGTAGAAATACTCATTGTTGGCTACCACGTTTATACGATCATGTGCCTCTTGTGCAGTCTTCATCATTTGAAGTGATCCTCCTGAAGAATAATCCAAAGCTTTCCTTGAACTTATGGATAGACCTTTATAGAAATTTTGGAGCTCAACCCACTCACTGAACATTCCCTCTGGACACCTTCTGATCAAAGCTTTATACCTCTCCTAGGCTTCATAGAATGATTCTCCCTCTAACTGTCTGAAGGTTTGCATATCAGTTTTCAGTTTAATGACTCTTTGAGGGGGTAGAATTTGGCTAGGAATTTGCTAACCAAATCATCCCAGTTGGTAATGCTTTCTTTTGGGAAGGTTTCTAGCCAATGGGTGGCTTTGTCTCTCAGTGAGAATGGGAATAACAAAAGCTTATAGATGTCAGGGTGGACTCTATTGGTTTTGACCGTGTCACAAATTCTCAAGAACATAGAGAGATGTTGGTTTGGATCTTTAGCAGGGCTTCCTCTATATTGGCAATTGTTCTGGACTAGGGTGATTAATTAGGGTTTGAGTTCGAAATTATTTTCATGGACATTGGGAGTTAAGATGCTGCTCCCACAGTTTCTTGGGTTAGGGATGGTGTAAGAAGCTAGAACTTTCCTTTGAGGCTAGCCATTGTTGTTGGCTACATCCTCTGGTGGATTAGGGAGGTTGATGCCAGGGCATCTTGGCTAGTTTTACTAGCCATTTTTTGTATGCTTTAGGATGGTTTCATGCATTTTCTTAGGAAATAAGCAAGTATTTGGGTGAAAATGCAATCATACCATGATTCAAGCAAACATTGTGAATTTTGAATGATTTCATGAGAATTATGCATGAATTGAATGATAAATTGGATGATGCATGATCCCATGATTAAGAGTAAGACTTTGATGCACTTTGTTTGATTAATTTTAGGTAACAAGAAGCAGAGAAGAGCCACGTTAGTGGCTACGTCAGTGCCACTAACGTGGCCGTTAACGTGGAAGAAAAGAGAAGCCCCAACGTTAGTGAGAAAGTTAGTGGCATTAACTTTGAAGAAGGAGAGCATGGAACGTTAGTGGTAAAAGTGAACGCCACTAACGTTTGCGAAGCAAAGAAGGCCTACGTTAGCTTCCATGTTAGTTACATTAACGTGGAAACTAACGTGGAAGGAAAGGGAAACGCCAACGTTAGTGGAAAAAGTGAGTGCCACTAACGTTTGCGAAGCAAAAAGACCCACGTTAATGGCAACGTTAACTATATTAACGTGGTAGTTAACGTGGAAGGAAAGGGAGATGCCAACGTTAGTGGAAAAAGTGATCTCCACTAATGTTTTCGAAGCAAAAAAACCTATGTTAACGGCCACGTTAACTACATTAACGTGGAAGTTAACGTAGGCAAAAATCTCACCTGGCAGCCTGACCATGCCTTCTTCAAATAAGAATAACTTGAGCCACAAAACTCCAAATGAGGTGATTCCAAAAGCATTAAAAAGTAGGATTCCAGAGCTTTCCAAGCATATATGGCACTACATGGTGGACACTGAATTTGAGGGAGAAAACCTGCCCCGAAAGTGCAAAGATGGACATAGTATCAACCTATAGTAAGGCCAGCTGACCTCTTCACCTTCCAAGAAGTGTAACTCGAGCTGTAGAGCTCCAAATGATGAGATTCAAAAGACGTTGGAAAGTAGACATTCAGGGCTTTTCAACAATATATAATAGTATGGGGTGGACATTAAGTTTGAGCTCTAGAACCTGACAATATTAAGCCCCTGATCGCTAGCGTTATTGTGACTCACGTTTTCCAGTAACGCTAGCGACTATGCCAGCGACCATGTCCACTTCAAAGGAGCATAACTTGAGTTATAAAGGTCCAATTGAGATGATTCTAGTTGCGTTAGAAAGCTGACATTCAGAGCTTTCCAAAGATATATAATAGTTTATAGTGGGCATGAAATTGGAGCACAAATAAGAGGCATCTTTTAAGCCCCAAAAACACCAATTGGTAACAAGTGCAACGTTAGCCACAATAACTTTGGCACTAATGCCACACTTGTAGCGTTAGTGTGGCTAACGGTAGCACTAACTTTAACACCTGGACCTCAACTTGATTCACTTCTCTTTCAAGGACCACCCAACCTCAAGGAAGCAAGCCCACAAGTGTCAACCAATCAAGGCCACAAGAAGCATCTAGAATAGGAATTTTCATTTAATTGTAATTTACTTTTAATTTTATTTTTTAATTTAGGAGAGCCTATATAAAGGCCTTAGTTTGTACATTCAAAAAAGGCTGGGAAATTGGGGATTGAAGTGGGGTCTTTGGACTCCCTCCCCTCACACACTTTTCCTTCTCTTCTTTTCTTTGTACTTTTCATTTATGAATTTGGAAGTTTCAATGTTAGTTTTAATCTTCATCTTTACTTTTCTGCACTTTCTTTCTTTTCTATTTTGGTAGAGCAATGATCAACTAACTCTTTTCATTAGGTTAGAGAGCTCTATTGTGATTCAATGGATCAATTGTAGTTCTTATTCTTCTTCTTCTTTCTTTTCTCTTGCTTTTACTAGAGAGCTTTCAATCTTCATCCAATTGGGTAATTGTCTTGGAAGAGAAATTGCTCATACTTGGATTTCCTCGGAACCTTGGAAGAGGAATGAGGAAATCATGCTAGAAATGCTCTCTCACATTGGATTAGGTTGGGGGTTGGATGGATATTGTGACATTTAATCCTACCAATACTTTGATCTATAAATGTGTGTGGTATAATCAGTGACCAAACTTCATCTCTTCCCATGAGCAATTAAATCAAGGAATTGGAAAATTGTTCAAGCTTAGAGTGATTGGATTGCCAAGGAATTGGGATCCAATCACTTAAGATTGCCAAGGAGATCAATGAATGCATTGATTGAGGAAGAGATGAGAATGAACTTGATCCGGAGGATTGCAATATCTCTTGATCCCAATGTTCATTTTATTTTTAGTTCTTATATTTACTTTTCTTGCCATTTTACTTTTCTGCACTTTATTGCTTTCTTTACTTTTATGCCATTTACATTTCCTTGTTACTTATCACTCCAATATGATTCGTCTAACTAGGATAATCAATTAACCATTGATTGCTTAATCCGTTAATCTCTATGGGATTCGACCTCACTTTTTTGCGAGTTATTACTTGACGACAATTCGGTATACATGCCGAAGCAAAATTTGTTGAGAGACAAGTTTCCATGCATCAGAGGTTACCCTCCATCTCTTGATCTTCCTCTTCTAATTTTTCTTCTCCAATCACTCCCTTCTCTATTGCTTCTCTTCTCAATCTCAAGAAGGTTCTCTCTGGTTCAGAATCAAAGGAGGTGGATGCACCTCTTCTTCCTCATGGCATACAACAGAAACAAACCAAAACACAAGCAGAGCACTCTGTTGCTAGAGTGAAGTTACAGTTAGTAGAAACAAAATCACAAACAGTTAATAGGCTTAACGACAACAAAAAAATGCTTAATCTAGATTATCACCTACTTAATTATTGTCGATCTAAATCGATCCCCGGCAACAGCGCCAAAACTTGATGGATGAAAAGTTGAATTCCGCATAAACTCACCGGCAAGTGTACCGGGTCGCATCAAGTAGTAAAACTCACAAAAGTAAGGTCGATCCCACAGGGATTGATGGATCAAGCAACTTTAGTTGGGTGATAAATTTAGTTAAGCTGACAGTTGGTGTTTTGATTGAAAATTGATTAACAGAAGGTAAATTGCATGAAATTAAAATGCAGAAAGTAGATTGGCAGAAACTTAAATGGCAAGAAAAGTAAATTGCTGAAACTTAAAGTGGAAGAAACTAAAAGAGCTCAATCTTAAATCGCAATTAATGTAAATAACTGAATCTTAGAGTACAAGAAAGTAAAAGTACAGAATCTAAATTGTAAGAAAACTTAAATTGCATGAATTATAAAGGGAATTAGGTTCAGGGAATCAATACAGCAGTAATTGCAGAATTAAAGTAAACTCAGAGAGATCTAATTTAGGAAATTCAAGGAAAACTATTCATCAGGGATTGGAGATATCATAATCCATCATGAATCAATTGAGTCTCAACTCCTTTCTCAATCATATGAGTAGATATATGGCAGATTGAAATTGATTGGATCCCAATTCCTTGGCAATCCAATCTCTCTAATTATAATCAATCTTGCCAATTCCTTGATCTAATTGTCATGAGAAGAGTTAGAGTACATTCTCTTATCCATAAGCCACACAAATTCTCAAAACCTCAATTCCTCTCTGGTGGATGAAATTGTGATCCATATTCTTTTGTACTTGTATGAAATCATTATTATGGCACCGGTTGAATTCACAACTCCGTTCAACTAACCAGCAAGTGTACTGGGTCGTCCAAGTAATAAATCTTACGCGAGTAAGGGTCGATTCCACAGAGATTGTTGGTATGAAGCAAGCTATGGTCACCTTGTAAATCTCAGTTAGGCAGATTAAATTGGTTTATGGTTTCGAAAGTTAATAATAAGAAGAAATAATAAAAGGGATAGAATACTTATGCAGATTCATTGGTGGGAATTTCAGATAAGCGAATAGAGATACTGTATGGCGCAAGAACGCCTACTTTCCTACTGCTTCAACTCAATCCTTCTTACTCCTTTCCATGGCAAGCTGTGTATAGGGGTTCACCGTTCGACGATGGCTACTTTGTATCCTCTCTGGGAAATGGTCCTCTGTGCTGTCACTCGCATGGCTAATCGTCTGGAGGCATCACACTGGCCGAAGGCTACATCCCATCCTCGCAGTGAAAACTACGCTCACGCGCTCTGTCACAGCACGGCTAATCACTGGTTGGTTCCCGCTCCTGCTGGAATATAATCCCTTGATTCTTTTGCGTCTGTCACTAACGCCCAGCACTTGCGAGTCTAAAGCACGTCACAGTCATTCATTACCGGAATCCTACTCGGAATACCACAGACAAGGTTAGACTTTCCGAATTCCCAGGATCCTACTCGGAATACCACAGACAAGGTTAGACTTTCCGGATCCTCATGAATGCCGCCATTTATCTAGCTTATACCACGAAGATTCTGTTGGGGAATCTAAGAGATATGCGCCCGGCCTAAGGTAGAACGGAAGTGGTTGTCAATCACGCGCGTTCATAAGTGAGAATGATGATGAGTGTCACGGATCATCACATTCTTCAAAGTTAAGTGCAACGTATATCTTGGAATAAGAACAAGTTGAATTGAATGGAAGAAAATAGAATTGCATTAATACTTGAGGTACAGCAGAGCTCCACACCCTTAATCTATGGTGTGCAGAAACTCCACCGTTGAAAATACATAAGTAAAAGGTTCAGGCATGGCCGAATGGCCAGCCCCCCAAAGTGATCAAAAGACCGAATGGTCAAGAGATAGCAAATACATTAGTTAAATGTTCTATTTATAATAAACTAGCTCCTAGGGTTTACATGAGTAAGTAATTGATGCATAAATCCACTTCCGGGGCCCACTTGGTGTATGTTTGGGCTGAGCTTGATCTATCCACGAGCTGAGGCTTCTCTTGGAGTTGAACTCTGAGTTATGACGTGTTTTGGGCGTTCAACTCCGGATCATGACGTTTTTCTGGCGTTTAACTCCAGACTGCAGCATGTACTTGGCGTTCAACGCCAAGTTACGTCGTCAATTTCCGAATAAAGTATGGACTATTATATATTGGTGGAAAGCTCTGGATGTCTACTTTCCAACGCCGTTGAGAGCGCGCCAATTGAAGTTTTGTAGCTCCAGAAAATCTATTTTGAGTGCAGGGAGGTCAGATTCCAACAGCATCAGCAGTCCTTTTGTCAGCCTTTTTCAGAGTTTTGCTCAAGTCCCTCAATTTCAGCCAGAAATTACCTGAAATCACAGAAAAACACACAAACTCATAGTAAAGTCCAGAAATGTGAATTTAACATAAAAAATAATGAAAACATCCCTAAAAGTAGCTTGAACTTACTAAAAACTACCTAAAAACAATGCCAAAAAGCGTATAAATTATTCGCTCATCACAACACCAAACTTAAATTGTTGCTTGTCCCCAAGAAACTGAAAATCAATTAGGATAAAAAGAAGAGAATATACTATAAATTCAGAATATCAATGAATATTAATTATAATTAGATGAGCGGGACTTGTAGCTTTTTGCTTCTGAACAGTTTTGGCATCTCACTTTTTCCTTTGAAGTTCTGAATGATTGGCTTCTTTAGGAACTTAGAATTTTGGATAGTGTTATTGACTTTCCTAGTTAAGTATGTTGATTCTTGAACACAGCTACTTATGAGTCTTGGCCGTGGCCCTAAGCACTTTGTTTTCCAGTATTACCACCGGATACATAAATGCCACAGACACATAACTGGGTGAACCTTTTCAGATTGTGACTTAGCTTTGCTAGAGTCCCCAGTTAGTGGTGTCCAGAGCTCTTAAGCACACTCTTTTGCTTTGGATCACGACTTTAACCACTCAGTCTCAAGCTTTTTACTTGGACCTTCATGACACAAGCACATGGTTAGGGATAGCTTGGTTTAGCCGCTTAGGCCTGGATTTTACTTCCTTGGGCCCTCCTATCCATTGATGCTCAAAGCCTTGGATCCTTTTTACCCTTGCCTTTTGGTTTTAAGGGCTATTGGCTTTTTCTACTGCTCCTTCTTTTTCTTTTTTTTTTTCGCAAGCTTTCTTTTTCACTGCCTTTTCTTGCTTCAAGAATCAATTTCATGATTTTTCAGATCATCAATAACATTTCTCTTTGTTCATCTTTTGGTTCGAATCCGCAGCTGCTTCGTGTTGTTATTCCGGTAAGAAATTATGTTTCGAAACTCCTACGTTAGTGTCCCGTACGTGTATTAAAGCCTTTATGGTATTAATGTTCCTAGAGTTAGTAACTGAGGTTGCTTGTTGTAATTTAGAGTTGTTTATGCTGCTGCGAAAATGTGTGGGGCTGTGCTTTGAAGCTGCCTTTGATTTTGAGTTGAGGCGAAAAAGGACTCTGTGACGTGTTTGAGTTATGGAAATTGCGTTTTGAGGTAGGGGCGCTTTCCAAAAACTATGTTTTATGTATTGGAATTATTACATATGGATACTGATGTGAGATATTGTGTATTTAGTGATTGTATCTGCCTTATGTATTATTTGATTGACTCGAATGATTATGGATGTTGGTTTGGCTGAATTGTTGTGCGGCTTGTAAAATGTAATGTTTGAAGTTGATTCTTTAAAGATTTGAATCTGAGTTTAATCCGTTGAGGATTGATTTGATTTGAGTTAATTGTTTTGATAATTTGAAAAGTCGAATGCACTTTTGAATTCAGCCTGGTTTATTTTAATTGATTTGGATTTGGACAAATGATTTGTTATTGAACCGTTTCTTTAAAGCTTTGGAAATGAGTTATATCGATTGATATTGAGTTGATTTTGAAATGGTATCCTTGAGATACGCCACTGAGGCGATTGTTGGATTTAGCTTACTTTAAATTGATTTCTGGTTTTGAGCTGTTGAAAAGGAATGAGAAATGGTTTAGTTGGGACCCGAACTGGGTGGCAAAAGTCCAAGTTTTAGGGGAGGTGCTGCCGAAATTTCTACAAAATCCTACACTTGTTTGTAAGGTTATTTAAAAATGGTTGGATTTGAGAAATTGTATTATTTGATTTATTAAAAGGATATTTATGTTTTTTTAGCTTAATTTATTTGATGAACCTTATACGTTGAGTTCGGCTTATTTAGAACTGAACTATTTTTACCGTTTGAATCACTGAAGGAAAGAATGATGCTTTAATATTGATTTCAATATAAAAAGGAGTTTTTAGTGATTTTTAAAGGAACCTAGACTTTTGATTGAGTAATCAAGTTTGAGGCATTTTGGAAGAGTTGGAAAAATGGGTTCCAAAAAAAAACCTGAAAGTGGTTTGATTCAAATAAACCGATTCCGTTTCAAATGAGTTGATTTTTGGACCGGGTTGGAACTTGTGATTTTGTATGATCGGTTTTATGATAAATTCAGTTTTATTTACTTGAACCGTGAATTTATGATTTTAAGAGTTTCAATGAATTTTAAGGAATTTACTTAAGTTAACCTTCCCTAAAGACTCGGGACTCTGGCGAGAAACTTTTGTTATAAAATCCCATTGTTGGATGGGTGATTTTGAATGTTCCCAAAATGAATCTTTAACTTTTCATGGTTTTGGAAGTTTTGGAAAGAGAATGCCGAGAGTGGCTTTGTTTTAAAAAGGGAACTCACCTTTAGAAAATTTGGCTTATGAGCCTGAGATGATTTGAGAAATGAGATCCTTTAAAGCCAAGGCTGAAAGAGTTGAAATTTGATTTCAAAGTGAAATGGCTTGAGAAAAGTGATTTATGGCTTAAATGCCGGTTTTATGAATTTGATGATGTTGAATATGGAAGTGCTGTTTTGTTATGGGCCGGAAAGGCTGTGTATGATTATGAATATTGGCTGGTTCTGAATTGAACCGTGAGCCGGAATAGTTGTGTATGATATTGTTTTATGGCTGATTGCCGAATGAGTTGTGGGCCGTATGGCTAACTATGAATTATGAAATTAAGCCGGATGGCTGAGATGGATGTTGATCCATGGTTGGAACTGAATGAATATATGCTTGAGATACCTGGGTAGTAGCAAGGGTTGTGGTTTGTCCCACTTGCTCCGGGTCAGAGACTGTGATACCTGGGTAGTAGCAAGGGTTGTGGTTCGTCCCACTTGCTCCAGGTTAGAGACTGTGATGCTTGGGTAGTAGCGGTAGTAGTGGTGATTCCACTCGCTCCAGGTTGAGCTGTTAAACACCCGCCTGGGTAGTAGCCGCAGTAGTGATTATTCCACTGGCTCTGGGTTGAGCGGGTAGTAGCAAGGGGGTTGTAGCTCAAACTTACTTGCTCCGCGATGGGTGTTTCTGTCCATGGTTAGCTACCAGGACGTGTCGGGTTGGCTATATAACCGACAGATGATATCATCAGCCACTAGGGACAGGCATGCATCATATGCATCTATGTGACATTGTTTGGGTATGCATATTGTACTTGGTTTGCCTATGTGATTAACTGCTAATTGTTCTACTTGCAATAACTGTTTGTTTGTGTTTGCATCTTCCTACTTGTGTTTGCATCTGGAACTCTATTGGATTGTGGTGGATTGGTTGTGGTTGGATTGCTTGGGCCTAGGGCCGTGGTTGAATGAGATGGACCGATGGTTGATTTCGGTTTTGTGGTTCTGGTCTGGAATAAGATATGAAAGGTTATTTTGGTTCAGTATAGATAAACCTTTTTGAAATGCTTTGATGTTTTGAGAATTGAACGGTTCCTCTTTCAAAAAAGATTTCTGACTTTACTTTCATTGTAAACTGTTGTTTTTGAAAAGAGGCATAAGATGGTTATTAATCACTAGTACGGCTTATCTTCATGTATCCTATTACAGTAATTCCCAAAAACCCTCTACTGAGAACCCTTTCGAGGATGATGTTCTCACCCCTTACATTTTTGCCCTTTCAGGATTTGGGCGCAGAAGTTATGAAGAGTTTAGTTATGGTTGTGATGCCCTGTATGACTTTAGTTATTATTTATTTTACCCTCGCCTTTATCTTATTATATTCTGTAAGAGGGATAGGAATTGTGTTGGTTAATGTTTGTAATATTACTTACATATATGTATGTATATATATATGGATGTACTCTTTATGAGTTTCTGTAAGTTGTATGGTATGTATGGACGTACGTTGTATGGCGAAAGTATTTTTGGGAAGGGTATTACGGTTTAAAGTTTTTAAACAGGCTCATATTTTAGTATTAAATAGTATATGTGTCGTCGTAATGTCCGAGCTATCAGAGTTGCGCAGCCGGAAGCGTGAGCTTTGGGTAGTTAGGGTGTTACATTATGGTATCAGAGCAGTTCTTCCTGTAGAGCCTGAGGAATGGACTGACTATGCTTCAATTGCATACTCTGAGCGTTTGTCATGTATTAGGTCTTGTCGGATGACGAGAATTAGAGATTTATGCACATGACGATCAATTGATTAACGCTGTTAGTCTTGCATTGCATAATTCTTGGTATTAAGTTTGGCCGGCTTAATACTAGTGAATTATGTATATGAAAGTACTGATGGGTTATCATAGATGGAATCAGAGTTTTGAGTAAAGCGAATCGCGGGTTTGGGAACGTTAGAAACTATATCTCGAGGCTATTCAGTTGTGTGTCTTGAAATTCTATTCGAGTCGACCTGTTCTTTCATATCCTAATTTGATGTTCTTGTCTGCTACTCCTTTCGAAAAGTAATTTGATGTTTCCACTCTATTTCTCTATTCATATGCATTCTTGTTTGATCTCAATTGCATATGCTTGTTTGGAATCCTTGTTGCATCTGTCTTTCTCTGTTTGAGTCCTTACTGATTCCAATATTCCTTGATATAGCTTTGAACTTGTCTTGATGTGCTGTGACTTTTAACTCCGGGTTCTGATTTCATTTCTTTGAGAAATTGTTGATTCAGTTTTTCTCTTACTTGACAGTGATTACAGCCAGTTTTGAGACTTTTATGAAAATTGCTGTTGAATAGATGTATACTTATATATATATATGAAACTTTGAAGATTTCTTACACAGTTTGACAACTATTTATTTCTAATACCTCGCCTGTATTTTTACCGGTTTACGGAACTTCATTTACTTTAAAATTACAGTTTGACTTTCTAGTAATTTTACAATAGTTCCAATGTACATCTTCGTTTGGTTATGTATTTGAGGTGTTTCTCAAAATTCTAGAAAGAAAGGGGATTTCTCGCTTTTATCCCGGTTGAGTTTCGTTTGATAAACTTTACTTAATTCATTTTGAATTGAGTCTGATTCAGCATGCTATAGGGTTTATGCCATTATTGTTCTTTTGAAAATGTTGGACTCATAGCTTTCTTCTTATGAACGAACTCATTTCTTCTTAAGCTTTTCACCTCTATGAATGTCATAGGTAATTCTGTTTTTAACTAATCTTTTACATCTTGTGAAATTATCATTAATCTTGGTTTGTCCTTTCTTGTGAATCTCATCCGTATGTGAGTCAGTTTGATTTGTTTCAAATTAGTGCATTGTTTATTCTCTCATTTTCTCTACAAGAGTTTTTAGTCAAAGATTTGATTTTGAGAAATTACTAATGATTGAGTTGTCTTTTCCTTATGACTTTTGTATTCTTTTGGATCAATTGAAAGCTTGTTTGATGACTCATGCCTAGTGAATCTTGTTTGAACAACTTTGGTTTAAGATACTTTTTTTGTCTGGCTTGACTCCTTTTCAAGTACATCTTAATATCCTTGAATATCCTTTTGAAATGGTGATTTCAACTATACTTTTGGAGTCTTGTTTTGAATTTTTAAAGAAGTTTTGAATTTTCTTTGAAGAAATATTAAATGGAATTTGCTTTCTATTGCTTGATTGAGATTGAAACAATTGTTCGTTTGTAACGCATCACTTGTTCCCTTTACCAATTTACAAGCAAACTTTTGCCTCGGATGTTTTTTTTTTTTTTTCAAATAGAGCTTAACTTTCTCTTTCGACCTTACTAAGATTTTTATACACGCTTGTTTGAATATGGACTTTAAGAATTTTTGAACAAGCATTTGATTTCTTTTCTGAGTTTTATGATTGCCTTTGGTTAAGCTGTGCACCTAATTATCTTTCTAAAATATTTGAGGGAAATATTTTAGCTTTTAGCCAAACTTGTGTGCACCTTGTTTTTAAAATTCTACACGATCTATTTCAACATGAAACTGTATTAGAGCAAAGCCACATTTATGCTTTTGTTACTCTCTTGAAGAATGTTTATTACTTGATTTTCTTCTAAACTGCGAAGTGATTTTTCTGCAAGTTTTCGATTCTCTTATGAACAATGTATTTGGAAGTATTTTTAATCATGCTCTTAAGTTCTGTGAGCTTTGCCTTGGGTTTGAGATATTCTCTTCTGTAAACCTCATACTTCTTCGACTCAACTTGAATTTGTTTCAACCCATTGCGCTGATTCTCCTTCTTATTGATCCTATTGGATTTCCTTGATCCAAGGGTTATCTTGAAGCTGTCAATTGAATTGAGTCTAGCAAACTTCATTGCTTGAGTGTCCTTGTTTATTTGGAATTGGATACATTCTCTCAAATCTTTGAGTATTATCCTTGACATTTGACTCTCCTTTTTAAGCCTTGTATCCTTCTGAGTAGACTCGAGAATTGTTTTGATATCACGTGCGACTTGTAGACGTAGTAACGCGATACGTTAGTTCTTTAAGACGTGATGTGTATACGGAAGTTGAAGCGGTAGGTGTGCAACGTATGAGTTGTGGGCGTTTTGTTCCTTGCGAACGGATTTGTGGTTGACAGGCTAATGATCGAAATTGGGGTTTGTAAAGTGCTTGATGGAGTTGGAAAGTTGAAACTTTGAGGTTGATTGAGATTAGTGTGCGGAGGTTAAGCACGTCGTTTTAACTCCATCCTGTTTGATAGCCTTTGATGCCTTGCCCTTCTATCACATGATTGACCCATGTTATCTTTTGCATTGAGCCTACCTTGTAACGTTTGCTTTGCAATCACACTCCTACCTTTACATCCTTATGCTTATGAGAATCAAAGTATTTAAAAATCGTATGTAAGATTATATTTTGAGATATTTTTGCTTCTTCCTTAAATGTGTTCAAGGGTGAACTGTTATGGAATTTCTTTCATTTTGTAACAATTTTCGAGGGCGAAAATTTTTATAAGGTGGGTAGAATGTAAGACCCAGAATATTTAAAAAGTCTTATTATGATCAAGTCTCAAATCCTACAGTTATTTATAGCCTTAATTTCAGAGATTATTTTACTAAAGATAATTAAGGCAAGTTTTGATTTATTGGATTTGAGATAAGTTATGATTATTACCCAATTTCGCAATTGTTGGATTATTTTCTATATTTAAAGTATAAGGTTGATATTTATGAAATAATAAGGATTTTATATGATTTGGATTAGATAAGTAATATTTTAAATATTATTACTGCTATTTTGAAAAATGAAGAAAATAAGTATATTATTTCTAATTTTTGGATTTGGGCATTTTATTGAAAATAATTTGTAAAAATGAGGAGCAAATAGTATTTTCTATATACAATTAGTGTTGGATTTAATTTGGGTTTCAATTACCATATTATCCCTTTTTATGTGAAATTACTAAATTGCCCCTAACCCTAAGTTTCAAAAATGAAACCCTAATCCTTGTAACCCAGCCGCCACACTCAATCTGTCTTCCTTCCCTCTTTCATTCATGCCACACACGGTTTCCCTTTTGTTTTCATGGAAGAAAGAAAAGAGAAGCAGAAAGGAAGAGATTGAGGAGAGCTGTGATCATGGGGTAGGGATGGGCCGCGCTACTGGCGCCGGTCACCTCGCCGCCGCGCCACCGCGTCCTGCCGTCGGATCCATCCCGCTGTTGCCACCAGCGCCAAAGAGAGGGGTTGTCTCCGGGAAAGGAGGGTGCCAACGGTGCCGTTCAGGGTAGAAGGAAGCGTCGTGCGAGGGGCAGAGGAGGAGGGAGCCTCTGTAGCGCCGCCACCGCGCTATTGCCGTCGCGGGAGAAGCTTCGTGCATCGCCGTCGCTCCCTGGCACCACCGAAGAAGCCGCCGACGTTCGTACCCCGCCGCGCCTCGCCGCCCTTGCCGTCGCGGAGGAGAGAACACAGAGGAGAGAAACTGCGCGGCCGTGAGAGAAGGAGATCTGCGGAGGGAAGGTTCTGTTCGTGCGGCCAAGCCTCCCTGCCTCAGATCGCCGTCCAGCCGTCGCACCACCGCGCCACTGTCATCGCTGAGTTAGGAGAGAGGAACGTCGCAACAGCTGGATCCCGAGAGGGGAAAAGTTCACATGAAGAAGGAGAGAGCTGCGGCGAGAGGGAGGCTGTGCGTTCCGTCGCGCGCGTCACCACCCGAGGACCGTCGCTGCTGCCGCCGGGAACCGCTACTGGAGCCTGTGTCATTTGGATTTCATCGCGAGTTACCTCCACCAGAAACCACCGCTGTGATTCTGATCACCGGGGACGACTCTGTGACTTTCGGGATCACCGCTGAAGCTCCAGGCAGAGTTTCTGCCGCTTGAGACCTCGCTGCTGCCGCCGGGAACCGCTACTGGAGCCTGTGTCATTTGGATTTCATCGCGAGTTACCTCCACCAGAAACCACCGCTGTGATTCTGATCACCGGGGACGACTCTGTGACTTTCGGGATCACCGCTGAAGCTCCAGGCAGAGTTTCTGCCGCTTGAGACCTTGCTGCTGTCGCCGGAAAATTTTGCCGGTAAGCGTTTTAAGTTTGATTTCAGTTCTTTTGGAATTTCGAGAAGGTTTTGATGCTGTGTGGTTTTTATAGTTGACCCACCGGAGCTTCTGGCCGCCGCCGGAGCTGTGCCGGGGCTGGTTCGAATCCGCAGCTGCTTCGTGTTGTTATTCCGCTAAGAAATTATGTTTCGAAAGCCCTACGTTAGTGTCCCGTACGTGTATTAAAGCCTTTATGGTATTAATATTCCTAGAGTTAGTAACTGAGGTTGTTTGTTGTAATTTAGAGTTGTTTATGCTGCTGCGAAAATGTTTGGGGCTGTGCTTTGAAGCTGCCTTTGATTTTGAGTTGAGGCGAAAAAGGACTCTGTGACGTGTTTGAGTTATGGAAATTGCGTTTTGAGGTAGGGGCGCTTTCCAAAAACTATGTTTTATGTATTGGAATTATTACATATGGATACTGATGTGAGATATTGTGTATTTAGTGATTGTATCTGCCTTATGTATTATTTGATTGACTCGAATGATTATGGATGTTGGTTTGGCTGAATTGTTGTGCGGCTTGTAAAATATAATGTTTGAAGTTGATTCTTTAAAGATTTGAATCTGAGTTTAATCCGTTGAGGATTGATTTGATTTGAGTTAATTGTTTTGATAATTTGAAAAGTCGAATGCACTTTTGAATTCAGCCTGGTTTATTTTAATTGATTTGGATTTGGACAAATGATTTGTTATTGAACCGTTTCTTTAAAGCTTTGGAAATGAGTTATATCGATTGATATTGAGTTGATTTTGAAATGGTATCCTTGAGATACGCCACTGAGGCAATTGTTGGATTTAGCTTGCTTTAAATTGATTTCTGGTTTTGAGCTGTTGAAAAGGAATGAGAAATGGTTTAGTTGGGACCCGAACTGGGTGGCAAAAGTCCAAGTTTTAGGGGAGGTGCTGCCGAAATTTCTACAAAATCCTACACTTGTTTGTAAGGTTATTTAAAAAGGGTTGGATTTGAGAAATTGTATTATTTGATTTATTAAAAGGATATTTATGTTTTTTTAGCTTAATTTATTTGATGAACCTTATACGTTGAGTTCGGCTTATTTAGAACTGAACTATTTTTACCGTTTGAATCACTGAAGGAAAGAATGATGCTTTAATATTGATTTCAATATAAAAAGGAGTTTTTAGTGATTTTTAAAGGAACCTAGACTTTTGATTGAGTAATCAAGTTTGAGGCATTTTGGAAGAGTTGGAAAAATGGGTTCCAAAAAGAAACCTGAAAGTGGTTTGATTCAAATGAACCGATTCCGTTTCAAATGAGTTGATTTTTGGACCGGGTTGGAACTTGTGATTTTGTATGATCGGTTTTATGATAAATTCAGTTTTATTTACTTGAACCGAGAATTTATGATTTTAAGAGTTTCAATGAATTTTAAGGAATTTACTTAAGTTAACCTTCCCTAAAGACTCGGGACTCTGGCGAGAAACTTTTGTTATAAAATCCCATTGTTGGATGGGTGATTTTGAATGTTCCCAAAATGAATCTTTAACTTTTCATGGTTTTGGAAGTTTTGGAAAGAGAATGCCGAGAGTGGCTTTGTTTTAAAAAGGGAACTCACCTTTAGAAAATTTGGCTTATGAGCCTGAGATGATTTGAGAAATGAGATCCTTTAAAGCCAAGGCTGAAAGAGTTGAAATTTGATTTCAAAGTGAAATGGCTTGAGAAAAGTGATTTATGGCTTAAATGCCGGTTTTATGAATTTGATGATGTTGAATATGGAAGTGCTGTTTTGTTATGGGCCGGAAAGGCTGTGTATGATTATGAATATTGGCTGGTTCTGGATTGAACCGTGAGCCGGAATAGTTGTGTATGATATTGTTTTATGGCTGATTGCCGAATAAGTTGTGGGCCGTATGGCTAACTATGAATTATGAAATTAAGCCGGATGGCTGAGATGGATGTTGATCCATGGTTGGAACTGAATGAATATATGCTTGAGATACCTGGGTAGTAGCAAGGGTTGTGGTTTGTCCCACTTGCTCCGGGTCAGAGACTGTGATACCTGGGTAGTAGCAAGGGTTGTGGTTCGTCCCACTTGCTCCAGGTTAGAGATTGTGACGCCTGGGTAGTAGCGGTAGTAGTGGTGATTCCACTCGCTCCAGGTTGAGCTGTTAAACACCCGCCTGGGTAGTAGCCGCAGTAGTGGTTATTCCACTGGCTCTGGGTTGAGCGGGTAGTAGCAAGGGGGTTGTAGCTCAAACTTACTTGCTCCGCGATGGGTGTTTCTGTCCATGGTTAGCTACCAGGACGTGTCGGGTTGGCTATATAACCGACAGATGATATCATCAGCCACTAGGGACAGGCATGCATCATATGCATCTATGTGACATTGTTTGGGTATGCATATTGTACTTGGTTTGCCTATGTGATTAACTACTAATTGTTCTACTTGCAATAACTGTTTGTTTGTGTTTGCATCTTCCTACTTGTGTTTGCATCTGGAACTCTATTGGATTGTGGTGGATTGGTTGTGGTTGGATTGCTTGGGCCTAGGGCCGTGGTTGAATGAGATGGACCGATGGTTGATTTCGGTTTTGTGGTTCTGGTCTGGAATAAGATATGAAAGGTTATTTTGGTTCAGTATAGATAAACCTTTTTGAAATGCTTTGATGTTTTGAGAATTGAACGGTTCCTCTTTCAAAAAAGATTTCTGACTTTACTTTCATTGTAAACTGTTGTTTTTGAAAAGAGGCATAAGATGGTTATTAATCACTAGTACGGCTTATCTTCATGTATCCTATTACAGTAATTCCCAAAAACCCTCTACTGAGAACCCTTTCGAGGATGATGTTCTCACCCCTTACATTTTTCCCCTTTCAGGATTTGGGCGCAGAAGTTATGAAGAGTTTAGTTATGGTTGTGATGCCCTGTATGACTTTAGTTATTATTTATTTTACCCTCGCCTTTATCTTATTATATTCTGTAAGAGGGATAGGAATTGTGTTGGTTAATGTTTGTAATATTACTTACATATATGTATGTATATATATATGGATGTACTCTTTATGAGTTTCTGTAAGTTGTATGGTATGTATGGACGTACGTTGTATGGCGAAAGTATTTTTGGGAAGGGTATTACGGTTTAAAGTTTTTAAACAGGCTCATATTTTAGTATTAAATAGTATATGTGTCGTCGTAATGTCCGAGCTATCAGAGTTGCGCAGCCGGAAGCGTGAGCTTTGGGTAGTTAGGGTGTTACATCCAGCCTTCTTAGTTGGACTGGCTTGCCTTTGGAGTCTCTCTTCCATTGAGCTCCTTCCACACATATGTCCATAAGGACTTGGTCCAACCTTTGATTATAGTTGACCCTTCTAGTGTAGGGGCGTTCATCTTCTTGCATCATGGGCAAGTGAAACGCCAACCTCACATTTTCCGGACTAAAATCTAAGTATTTCCCCCGAACCATTGTGAGATAATTCTTTGGACTCGGGTTCATACTTTGATCATGGTTTCTAGTGATCCATGCATTGGCATAGAACTCTTGAACCATTAAGATTCTGACTTGTTGCATGGGGTTGGTTAGGACTTCCCAACCTCTTCTTTGGATTTCATGTCGGATCTCCGGATACTCATTTTTCTTGAGCTTGAAAGGGACCTCAGGGATCACCTTCTTCTTTGCCACAACATCATAGAAGTGGTCTTGATGGCTCTTAGAGATGAATCTTTCCATCTCCCATGACTCGGAGGTGGAAGCTTTTGTCTTCCCTTTTCCTTATCTAGAGGATACTCCGGCCTTAGGTGCCATTGGTAATGGAAAAACAAAAAAGCTTATGCTTTTACCACACCAAACTTAAAATATTGCTCGCCCTCGAGCAAAAAAGAAAGAAGAGAAGAAGAAAAAGAAGAAGAAAATATGGAGGAGAGGGAGAGGAGTAGGTTCGGCTAAGTGGGAGAAGAGGGGTTGGTGTTGTGTGAAAATGAAGTAGAATGGAAGGGTATTTATAGGGAGAGGGGGGAGGTTATGTTCGGCCATGTTGGGTGGGAATGGGTGGGAAATTTGTTTTGAATTTTTGAAGGTAGGTGGGGTTTATGGGGAAGAGTGGATGGATGTGAGTGGTGAGTGGGTTGATTGGGAAGAGGAATTGAGGTGATTGGTGAAGGTTTTTGGGAAGTGTGATATGGGGAAGAGAAATCACAAAAGTAGGATTAGGAGGTAAGGTGGGAATATGTTAGGTGGGGATCCTGTGGGGTCCACAGATCCTGAGGTGATCCTGTGGGGTCCACAGGTCCTGAGGTGTCAAGGAATTCCATCCTTGCACCAAATAGGCATGTAAAATGCCTTGGCACACCATTCTGGCGTTTAAACGCCCATTGGTGCACGTTCTGGGCGTTCAACGCCCATGTAAAGCATGTTTCTGGCGTTGAACGCCAGTTTCATGCTTGTTACTGGCGTTCAGCGCCAGTTTTTCCATTCTGGGCACATTCCTGGCGTTCAGCGCCAGGATGTTGCTTGTTTCTGGCGTTCAGCGCCAGAATGGTGCTCTGTTCTGGCGTTGAACGCCGGCCAGATGCATCTTACTGGCGTTGAACGCCAGCCTGTGCGTCCTCCAGGGTGAAATTTTTTTCTTCTGCTGTTTTTGATTCTGTTTTTAATTTTTATGATTTTTTCGTGACTCCTCGTGATCATGTATCTAATAAAACACAAAATAGCAATAAAATATAATAAAATAAAAATTAGATAAAATTGGGTTGCCTCCCAACAAGCGCTTCTTTAATGTCAATAGCTTGACAGTGGCTCTCATGGAGCCACAAGGTGATCAGGTCAATGTTGTATAGTTGTCCACACCAAACTTAGAGTTTGGATATGGGATTTTAACACCAAACTTAGAGTTTGGTTGTGGCCTCACAACACCAAACTTAGAGTTTGACTGTGGGTGCTCTTCTTGACTCTGAACTGAGAGAAGCTCTTCATGCTTACTCTCTTTTGTCACAGAGGGATGACCATGTGCCTTAAACACAAGGTAGTCCCCATTCAATTGAAGGACTAATTCACCTCTATTGACATCTATCACAGCTCCTGCTGTGGCTAGGAAAGGTCTTCCAAGGATGATGCAATCATCCTTTTTCTTCCTAGTGTCTAAGATTATGAAATCAGCAGGGATGTAAAGGCCTTCAACCTTTACTAGCACGTCCTCTACTAACCCATAAGCTTGTCTCAATGACTTGTCTGCCAATTGCAATGATAACAAGGCAGGTTGTACCTCAATGATCCCCAGCTTCTCCATTACAGAGAGTGGCATAAGATTTATCCCTGACCCCAGATCACACAAAGCTTTTGCAAAGGTCATGGTGCCTATGGTACAAGGTATTAAGAATTTGCCAGGATCTTGTTTCTTTTGAGGTAGAGTTTTCTGAATCCAAGTATCTAGTTCACTAATGAGCAAGGGAGGTTCACTTTCCCAAGTCTCATTACCAAATAACTTGGCATTCAGCTTCATGATAGCTCCTAAGTATTGAGCAACTTGCTCTTCAGTCACATCTTCATCCTCTTCAGAGGAAGAATAGTCTTTAGAGCTCATGAATGGCAGAAGGAGATTTAATGGAATCTCTATGGTCTCTATATGAGCCTCAGATTCCTTTGGATCCTTAATAGGAAACTCCTTCTTGCTGGAGGGACGTCCCAGGAGGTCTTTCTCACTAGGATTTTCATCCTCCTCATCCCTTGTGCATTCGGCCACATTGATCACATCAATGGCCTTGCACTCTCCTTTTGGATTCTCTTCTGTATTACTTGGGAGGATACTGGGAGGAGTTTCAATGACTTTCTTACTCAGCTGGCCCACTTGTGCCTCCAGATTTCTAATGGAGGATCTTGTTTCATTCATGAAACTGAAAGTGGCCTTTGACAGATCCGAGACTATATTGGCTAAATTAGAAGTGTTTTGTTCAGAATTCTCTGTCTGTTGTTGAGAAGATGATGGATATGGCTTACTATTGCTCAGCCTATTGCGTCCACCATTGTTAAAACCTTGTTGAGGTTTTTGTTGATCCTTCCATGAGAAATTTGGATGATTTCTCCATGATGAGTTATAGGTGTTTCCATAAGGTTCACCCATGTAATTAACCTCTGCCATGGCAGGGTTCTCAGGATCATAAGCTTCTTCAGAAGCTGCCTCTCTAGTACTGTTGGATGCATGTTGCCATCCATTCAGATTTTGAGAGATCATGTTGACTTGCTGAGTCAACACTTTGTTCTGAGCCAATATGGCATTCAGAGCATCAATTTCAAGAACTCCTTTCTCTTGAGGTATCCCATTATTCACGGAATTCCTCTCAGAGGTGTACATAAACTGGTTGTTTGCAACCATGTCAATGAGTTCTTGAGCCTCTTCAGACGTTTTCTTTAGGTGAATAGATCCACCTGCAGAATGGTCCAATGACATTTTCGAAAATTCAGAGACACCAAAATAGAATATATCTAATATGGTCCATTCTGAGAACATGTCAGATGGACATCTTTTGGTCAGCTGCTTGTATCTTTCCCAAGCTTCATAGAGGGATTCACCATCTTTTTGTTTGAAGGTTTGAACATCCACTCTCAGCTTGCTCAGCTTTTGAGGAGGAAAGAATTTATCTAAGAAGGCTGTGACCAGCTTATCCCAGGAGTCCAGGCTATCCTTAGGTTGGGAATCCAACCATATTCTAGCTCTGTCTCTTACAGCAAAAGGGAAAAGCATGAGTCTGTAGACTTCAGGATCAACTCCATTCGTCTTTACAGTCTCACAGATCTGCAAGAACTCAGTTAAAAACTGATAAGGATCTTCAGATGGAAGTCCATAAAACTTGCAGTTTTGTTGCATTAAGGCAACTAGCTGAGGTTTCAGCTCAAAGTTATTGGCTCCAATGGCAGGAATGGAGATGCTTCTTCCATCAAACTTGGACGTTGGCTTTGTGAAGTCACCAAGCATTCTCCTTGCATTATTATTATTATTTTCGGCTGCCATCTCCTTCTCTTGTTCGAAAATTTCTAAAAGGTTGTTTCTGGATTGTTGTAATTTAGCTTCTCTTAATTTTCTCTTCAGAGTCCTTTCAGGTTCTGGATCAATTTCAACAAGAGTGCCTTTATCCTTGTTCCTGCTCATATGAAAGAGAAGAAAACAAGAAAAAAAGAGGAATCCTCTATGTCACAGTATAGAGATTCCTTTATGTTAGTAGAAGAAGAAGGGGGTAGGAGAATGAAGAAGGAGATTCGGATTTTTGGGTGAAGAGAAGTGTTAGTAATTAAATAATTAAAAGAAGAAGAAAAGAGGAGGGAGATTTCGAAAATAATTTTTGAAAAAGGATTAGTAATTTTCGAAAATTAGAGATAAAATATAATTGAAATTAAAATTTAAAACAATTAGTTAATTAAAAAGAATTTTGAAAAAGGGGTGAGATATTTTCGAAAATTAGAGAGGGAAAAGTAGTTAGGTGGTTTTGAAAAAGATAAGAAACAAACAAAAAGTTAGTTAGTTGATTGAAAAAGATTTGAAATCAAATTTGAAAAGATAAGAAGATAAGAAGTTAGATAAGATATTTTGAAATCAAATTTTGAAAAAGATAAAATTTTTGAAAAAGATAAGATAAAAGATAAAAAGATTTAATTCAAAAATTTTGAAATTATTTACTTCACTAACAAGAAACTACAAGATAAGATTCTAGAACTTAAAGATTGAACCTTTCTTAACAAGAAAGTAACAAACTTCAAATTTTTGAACCAATCACATTAATTATTAGTGAATTTTCGAAAATATTATATAAAGATAAGAAAAAGATTTTAAAAAAAATATTTTGAAAAAGATTTTTGAAATTTTTGAAAAATAAAAAAATGAAAAAGATATGATTTTTGAAAAAGATTTTGAAAAGATAAGATTTTTAAAATTTGAAATTTTGACTTGATTTGTAAGAAATAACTAATTTTAAAAATTTTTTTGACCAAGTCAACCCAAAATTTCGAAAATTTGGAGGGAAATAAGGAAAAGATATTTTTTCGATTTTTGAATTTTTATTTATGAGAGAGAAAAACAACAAAAATACTCAATGCATGAAATTTTTAGATCAAAACAATGAATGCATGCAAGAATGCTATGAATGTCAAGATGAACACCAAGAACACTTTGAAGATCATGATGAACATCAAGAACATAATTTTAAAAAAATTTTGTTTTTTTTTTTATGCAAAGAAAACATGCAAGACACCAAACTTAGAAATCTTTAATGCATGGAAAATATGAATGCAAAGATGCACATGAAAAACAACAAACAACACAAAACAAGAAAACATCAAGATCAAACAAGAAGACTTACCAAGAACAACTTGAAGATCATGAAGAACACCATGAATGCATGAATTTTCGAAAAATGCAACAAAAAATTTTAAAAGCATGCAATTGACACCAAACTTAAAAATTGACTCAAGACTCAAACAAGAACACAAAATATTTTTGGTTTTTATGATTTTATGATTTTTTTGTATTTTTATTATTATTTTTTTTTCGAAAATATAGTTTTGAAAAACGAAAAATAAAAAGAAAAATTTTGAAAAAGATTTTTGAAAAGAAAATTACCTAATCTGAGCAACAAGATGAACCGTCAGTTGTCCATACTCGAACAATCCCCGGCAACGGCGCCAAAAACTTGGTGGACGAAATTGTGATCCATATTCTTTTGTACTTGTATGAAATCATTATTATGGCACCGGTTGAATTCACAACTCCGTTCAACTAATCAGCAAGTGTACTGGGTCGTCCAAGTAATAAACCTTACGCGAGTAAGGGTCGATCCCACAGAGATTGTTGGTATGAAGCAAGCTATGGTCACGTTGTAAATCTCAGTTAGGCAGATTAAATTGGTTTATGGTTTCGAAAGTTAATAATAAGAAGAAATAATAAAAGGGATAGAATACTTATGCAGATTCATTGGTGGGAATTTCAGATAAGCGAATGGAGATACTGTATGGCTCAAGAACGCCTACTTTCCTACTGCTTCAACTCAATCCTTCTTACTCCTTTCCATGGCAAGCTGTGTATAGGGGTTCACCGTTCGACGATGGCTACTTTGTATCCTCTCTGGAAAATGGTCCTCTGCGCTGTCACTTGCATGGCTAATCGTCTGGAGGCATCACACTGGCCGAAGGCTACATCCCATCCTCGCAGTGAAAACTACGCTCACACGCTCTGTCACAGCACGGCTAATCACTGGTTGGTTCCCGCTCCTGCTGGAATAGAATCCCTTGATTCTTTTGCGTCTGTCACTAACGCCCAGCACTTGCGAGTCTGAAGCACGTCACAGTCATTCATTACCGGAATCCTACTCGGAATACCACAGACAAGGTTAGACTTTCCGGATTCCCAGGATCCTACTCGGAATACCACAGACAAGGTTAGACTTTCCGGATCCTCATGAATGCCGCCATCTATCTAGCTTATACCACGAAGATTCTGTTGGGGAATCTAAGAGATATGCGCCCGGCCTAAGGTAGAACGGAAGTGGTTGTCAATCACGCGCGTTCATAAGTGAGAATGATGATGAGTGTCACGGATCATGACATTCTTCAAAGTTAAGTGCAACGTATATCTTGGAATAAGAACAAGTTGAATTGAATGGAAGAAAATAGAATTGCATTAATACTTGAGGTACAGCAGAGCTCCACACCCTTAATCTATGGTGTGCAGAAACTCCACCGTTGAAAATACATAAGTAAAAGGTTCAGGCATGGCCGAATGGCCAGCCCCCCAAAGTGATCAAAAGACTGAATGGTCAAGAGATAGCAAATACATTAGTTAAATGTTCTATTTATAATAAACTAGCTCCTAGGGTTTACATGAGTAAGTAATTGATGCATAAATCCACTTCCGGGGCCCACTTGGTATATGTTTGGGCTGAGCTTGATCTATCCACGAGCTGAGACTTCTCTTGGAGTTGAACTCTGAGTTATGACGTGTTTTGGGCGTTCAACTCCGGATCATGACGTTTTTCTGGCGTTTAACTCCAGACAGAAGCATGTACTTGGCGTTCAACGCCAAGTTACGTCGTCAATTTCCGAATAAAGTATGAACTATTATATATTGGTGGAAAGCTCTGGATGTCTACTTTCCAACGCCGTTGAGAGCGCGCCAATTGGAGTTCTGTAGCTCCAGAAAATTCATTTTGAGTGCAGGGAAGTCAGATTCTAACAGCATCAGCAGTCCTTTTGTCAGCCTTTTTCAGAGTTTTGCTCAAGTCCCTCAATTTCAGCCAGAAATTACCTAAAATCACAGAAAAACACACAAACTCATAGTAAAGTCCAGAAATGTGAATTTAACATAAAAACTAATGAAAACATCCCTAAAAGTAGCTTGAACTTACTAAAAACTACCTAAAAACAATGCCAAAAAGCGTATAAATTATCCGCTCATCACTCTCGAATGGGGTTGATTGAGAGAATTGTGAAGGATAGAGCTCCGATCCAATTCTAATACAAGTGATTCCCCTTCCGAGGCTCACACCCACATTCAGTAGAATTAAACCCCTTCCAGAGTGAATAATTCACAATCAAAACAGAAGATATCCTATAGCTACCCAAGCATATTGAGAAGAAGAAGAATTTCATTAATTCATTATTATTACAATAGAGCTCCTCCCCTAATGAAATTGGGGTTTAGTTCATCATTGCTCAAGTAAAAACCAGAAAATAGAAAATTGCCGAGAAATCCAGAAGAAAAAATACAAAGAAAATGAGTGTAGATTTTCCCAATTTGGTTCCCTGAATCCCTAGCCTTCCAGATCTGCTAGCTTTTTCTCTAAATCAAATTCGTCTCTATTTATACACTTTCCAATTCAGTCTTCAAGTCCTTGGATTGGGCTTTTTGGCCTCTGTTGAAGTAAGCTAGAGTGGGTCTCAGTGATGTTGAAGAGGGATATTTGGCAATTCATGTTTTTGATCTGCATGGGTGCTCAATTTCATTAAAGCTGGTGTCAACGTTGGTGATCAACGTTTGACAGAAAACGTTGAGTCAAACGTTTGTCCTGAAAGAGGATTTGAAATGAGTGAGCGTTGGTGCCAACGTTTGACTCAACGTTGGTGCACCAACATTTTTCCACCGATGCGTGCGCGTAGCCCACGCGTACGCGTCGAAATAGCATTTTGCGCGTGTGCATCGTTCACGCGTTTGTGTGTCTGGCTAAAATATGCATCCACGCGTATGCGTCGATGCAAGTTTTCCAACTCCAATTTTGGGCTTCTCGTCAAGAACGTTGGAGGCAGCGTTTGAGGCAACGTGGGACCTCCAATGTTCGCTTAGTCACGCGTACGCGAGAATCGCTTTTCCACGCGTACACATCATAGACGAGTACGCGTCGCCTAAAGTTCTTTCAGCTTCAGAAATGAAATTCATCGCAAGCGTTAGAGGTAACGTTGGTTCACCAACGTTCCCTCCAATGTTGGAACCTGGATTTTATAACGTTGCCAGCAATGTTGGTGGACCAACGCTGGTCACAATGTTGCTAGCAACGTTGGTGGACCAACACTGGTCACCAACGTTGCATACCCCCCTTCTCTTCCAATGTTTGAGGTAACGTTGGTGCGCCAACTTTGGCCACCAACGTTGCTTTCTCTACTTCTTCCTCTGCTTCTTCCTCTACTTCTTTCTCTCTTCTTTTCCACCTATCATTAATCAAACAATTGCATCAAACTTTGCTATAATCACAAGGTGTTTGCATCATTCATAATATCAAGTAAAGTTTGCAAAAATCCTTATGAAAAAGCACATAAACAACAATGTTTAACTGAATCAAGGGATGCATGAAATTCCAATCCAATAACTTACTTATTGCTCAAGAAAGTGCATGAAACCTAATGAAAACAAGTAAAAATGCTTGTGAAACTAGCCTAAGATAACTTGTCATCAATCATATTCACTAATCCTTCTCTTGAGACAATTATTATTAGAGTCAAACATTTCTATTAAATGGTAATGCACAATTGGGTGACTGTACAAAAATGATTCACTGACAGATTTTAGCACAACAATCATTTAGAATGCAACTTGCAACCATTTTGCAACAAATTTTAGCACAAAAATCATTTACCTAAAATAGATATTAGACTTGTATAACACAATTAGCATAATTAGGGAAAAATTTCAACGCACTCACCTTGTTTTAGAACATAAGCGTGGAGTTTGGATCTGTAATGCTCCAAGGAGGAGGAGCGTCTAGTAGCAAATTTGAAGGAGCAGGCGCGGATGTCAAACGTTAGGTAAGACTGGTCTGAACCTTCGATAGGTGGTGCCTGTGGCAGAGGCTAGAAGTGACGGTGGTAGGACTCTCATGCACCTGCATCAAAATTGAACCACACACTACGTAGGAAGAGATCGCGAGTAAATCTAGCGGAAGAGATAGAGCAGAGGAGCACGTGAGGACCTCGAATCTGGAAGAAGCAGTGCTTTTTTCGATGGGGAAAGGGTGCTTATTACAAGGTTAGCAGCGACAAACATGAGTTTGGTAGGATCTGAAGGTTTGAAGATGTGAGAATGATTGAGGGCTAGGGTTAAGTTTGGTTTGTCTTTTGAAAGAAAAGATAATGAGACTGATCCTACAAGAGAACATAAGCGGATTAGATTTTGCTTTACCGACTTTTGTCCAGTGTTCTTGGCAAGAACGAAAACAACACAAAGGAGTAAACTGAAACCAAATAAAAAAGAAAATGGGATGGATTTGGAACCAAATAATAGAGAAAGAAATATGAACCAAACTAAATACAGGCATAATCTCAACTAATTGGCACATGAATAGCGAGCAGATCTGGGACAAAAGCATCATCTGGAAGGGGTAAGTGGGCACTTCTCCTCTTGTAAAAACATGAAAATCTGGCCCAAAAAAGGAAAAAATAAAAAAATACCTAATAAATGAAGAAACGAAGAAGGAGAAGACCTTGCGATGGGCAGTGGTAGAGTTGATGGAAGTTGGAGGCGATGCCAGTAGGACACTTGTGCACAGCTTAATGGAGATGGCGACCGGATCTGGCAGAGCAGAGGAGGCAGAAGAGCAAGGCATAAAGAAAATGACTTTGAGAGATCTTGAGACTACAGAAAAGACGATGATGGAAATTAGAGAGAGAAAGAGAGAGAGAGGGAGGGAGAGATAACTCCCAGCAATTGTTAGGGTAAACACAACATGAGATTGAGATGTAGCAGAGAGGAAGAAGGGGCAAAGCTACATGAAAAAGTATAATGTATTGCAACATTGCTTAAAATCGTTGCGTAAACCGCCTCTAAATTCGTAGATAGTGGCTGATTTAAAAACCGCCTCTAATATGACGGCACCATCTGTCGCTTTCTTTGTAATGCCTGATAAGCAGATATTTTATACACTTTTTGGGGGTAATTTCATATAGTTTTTAGTATGTTTTAGTTAGTTTTTAGTATATTTTTATTAGTTTTTAGGCAAAATTTATATTTCTGGACTTTACTATGATTTTGTGTATTTTTCTGTGATTTCAGGTATTTTCTGGCTGAAATTGAGGGAGCTGAGCAAAAACATGATTCAGGCGGAAAAAGGACTGCTGATGCTGTTGGATTCTGACCTCCTTGGACTCGGAATGGATTTGTTGGAGCTACAGAAGTCCAATTGGCACGCTCTCAATTGGGTTGGAAAGTAGACATCTAGGGCTTTCCAGAAATATATAATAGTCCATACTTTTCACTAAGATAAATAACATAAACTGGGTGTTTAACGCCAGTTCCATGTTGCATTCTGGCGTTGAACGCCAGAAACAGGTTACAAGTTGGAGTTGAACGCCAGAAACAGGTTACAACCTGACGTTTAACTCCAGAATTAGCCCAGGCACGTGAGAAGCTCAAGTCTCAGCCCCAGCACACACTAAGTTGGCCCCAGAAGTGGATTTCTGCACTATCCATCTTAGTTTACTCATTTTCTGTAAACCTAGTTTACTAGCTTAGTATTTAAACAACTTTTAGAGATTTATTTTGTATCTCATGACATTTTAGATCTGAACTTTGTACTCTTTGATGGCATGAGTCTCTAAACTCCATTGTTTGGGGTGAGGAGCTCTGCAGCGTCTCGATGAATTAATGCAATTATTTCTGTTTTCTATTCAAACACGAATTGTTTCTCTTTAAGATGTTCATTCATACTTAACCATGATGAAGGTGATGATCCATGACACTCATCACCATTCTCAATCTATGACTGCATGCCTGATAATCACCTCCGTTCTACCTTCGATTGAATGAATATCTCTTGGATTTCTTAATCAGAATCTTCGTGGTATAAGCTAGAATCCATTGGCAGCATCCTTGAGAATCCGGAAAGTCTAAACCTTGTCTGTGGTATTCCGAGTAGGATTCAGGGATTGGATGACTGTGACGAACTTCAAACTCGCGAGTGTTGGGCGTAGTGACAGACGCAAAAGGATCAATGGATCCTATTCCGACATGATCGAGAACCGACAGATGATTAGTCGTGCGGTGACAGCCCATTTGGACCATTTTCACTGAGAGGACGGATGGTAGCCTTTGACAACGGTGATCTACCAACACACAGCTTGCCATATGAGGAACCATGCGTGCATGAAGAAGAAGACAGAGGGAAAGCAGAGATTCAGAAGACAAAGCATCTCCAAGACTCCAACACATTCTCCATTACTGCGTAACAATTACTCGTTTCATACACTTTCACTTTTTACAATTGAAACTAAAGAACCCTATTGGTATCCTGACTAAGAATAATAAGATAACCATAGCTTGCTTCAAGCCAACAATCTCCCTGGGATCGACCCTTACTCACGTAAGGTATTACTTGGACGACCCAGTGCACTTGTTGGTTAGTTGTGTGGAATTACATAGTGTGAGTGTAAATTTCGTGCACCAAGTTTTTGGCGCCGTTGCCGGGGATTGTTCGAGTTTGAACAACTGACGGTTTATCTTGTTACTTAGATTAGGAAAAATTTGTCTTTTTTTGTTTAGAGTCACTAGGATTGCATCTTCTATTATTCCTTTTTAAAAAAATTGTCAAAAATATTATTTTTCTTTATTAATTTTTAGTTTTTATGTGAGTTTAGTGTCATGTTTTAAGTTTGGTGTCAATTGCATGCTTTTCTTTGTCTTTCAATTTTCGAATTGCATGTTCTTTGTTCTTCCTTGATCTTCAAATTGTTCTTGTCAATTTTTCTTGTTTGATCTTAGGTTTGTCTTGTTTTGTGTCTTTTCTTGTTTTTCTTGTGCATTTTCAAATTTTTAGTTTTCAAAAGTTTTTATTTATTAAATACCTTATTAAAACACGTTAAATTTATAGCACAGTTGGCTAGAGCGTTGGCTTATGTTCTTGGCAATTGGGTATCTTACTTTTAAAACTTTTTCAAAAATAATTTTTCTTTGATTAAATCTTGTGCCAAACTTTAAGTTTGGTGTTCTTTTGTTAATTTTCTTTAATTTTTGAAAATTTATTTTGGTTTTCTAAAAATTTTATGTTTGGTGTTCTTTCTTTTGTTCTTGTTGTTCTTGTAAGTCTTCTTTGTGTTTTGATCTTAAAATCTTTAAGTTTGGTGTGCCTTGGTGTTTTCCCTCCAAAATTTTCGAAAATAAGGAGCATTGGATTTAAAAATTTTAAGTCTTGTGTCTTTTGTATGTTTTTCTCTTTCATAATAAAATTCAAAAAATAAAAAAATATCTTTTCTAACTATTTTTAAGCAAGTATTTCAAAAAAATTTTCATAAAAATTCAGATTTTAATTTTAAAATTTTAAAATCATATCTTTTTCAAAAATATCCTAACCACTTTCTCTCTCCTCACTTTTTTGAAAATCTTCATAAAATATTTTCAAATTTTTTATTTTTATTCTTTTTATTTTAGTTTTTATTTTATTTCATTTTATTATTTCGAAAATTACTTTTCTTATATAATAAAATAAATAAAATAAATCCACATCATCTCCCTTCTCAATCATGGACCTAAGTGGAAATGAACAGTCCAGAAGGACTCTGGGGTCATATGCTAACCCCACTACTGCTTCATATGGGAGTAGTATCTGTATACTCTCCATCGGAGTCAGTAGTTTTGAGTTAAATTCTCAGCTCATTATCATGGTGCAGCAAAGTTGCCAATATTCCGGTCTTCCACAGGAAGAACCTACAGAGTTTCTGGCATAGTTTCTATAAATTGCTGACACAGTACATGATAAGGAAGTAGATTAGGATGTCTACAGATTATTACTATTTCCATTTGATGTAAAAGACTAAGCTAAGAGGTGGTTAAATAACCAACCTAAGGCTAGCATAAGGACATGGAAACAGCTGTCAGAAAAATTCCTAAATCAATATTTCCCTCCAAAAAGGATGACACAGCTAAGGCTGAGCATCCAAGGCTTTAAACAAGGAGATAATGAATCCCTTTATGATGCCTGGGAGAGATACAGAGAGATGCTAAGAAAATGCCCCTCTGAAATGTTTTCAGAGTGGGTGCAGTTAGACATCTTCTATTATGGGCTTACAGAAAAAGCTCATATTTCTCTAGACCACTCAGCTGGTGGATCTATACACATGAGAAAGATAATTGAGGAAGCTCAAGAGCTCATTGATACTGTTGCCAGAAATCAGCATCTGTACCTAAGCAGTAAATCTTCCATGAAAGAAGAGGCTAAAACAGTAACTACTGAACTCAGTCCTGCAAAACAAATTACTGAATTCAATCAGCAATTAGATTTTCTGACAAAATAGCTAGCCGAATTCAAGGAGATGTTATAAGAAAGAAGAATAGCTAATATGAATATGGAAGTGCAGTTGAAGCAAATAGAACAGCAGTTATCAAAACAAATAATAGAAGAGTGCCAAGCAGTTCAATTAAGAAGTGAGAAAACATTAAATACCTCACGTCAAGGCAGCAGGAAGCCAAGAAATGAACAAACTGCTACCCAAAATCCCTCTGAGGACAGTAAGAGCCCAGAGAAGAACAATTCTGGCGTTCAAACACCAGAAAAGGGTAAAGGGCTGGCATTAAACGCCCAACCCATGCTCAGTTCTGGCGTTCAAACGCCAGAAACAGGCAAAAGTTGGCGTTGAACGCCCAAAGGAAGCTCAGTTATGGCGTTCAGATGCCATAAACAGGTAAGAAGTTGGTGTCTAACGCCACTCCAGCTTCCACCCCTGGCATTCAAACGCCAGTGGGGGATCAGACACATACAAGTGCTGATAGAAACCCCTCTAAAAAGGCTTCTCAACCCACATCTGTAGGCAATAAGCCTGCAACAACTAAGGTTGAGCAATACAAAGCCAAAATGCCTTATCCTCAGAAACTCTGCCAAGCAGAACAGGATAAGCAATTTGCCCGCTTTGCAAACTATCTCAGGACTCTTGAAATAAAGATTCCATTTGCAGAGGCACTTTAGCAAATACCCTCTTATGCTAAGTTCATGAAAGAGATCTTAAGTCATAAGAAGGATTGGAGAGAAACTGAAAAAGTTTACCTCACTGAAGAATACAGTGCAGTCATTTTGAAAAGCTTACCAGAAAAGCTTAAAGATCCCGGAAGCTTTATGATACCATGCACATTAGAGGGTACTTGTACCAAGCAAGCTTTATGTGATCTTGGGGCAAGTATCAACCTGATACCTGCATCCACTATCAGAAAGCTTGGATTGAATGAAGAAGTCAAACCAACCCGGATATGTCTCCAACTTGTTGATGGCTCCATTAAATACCCATCAGGCGTGATTGAAGAGATGATTGTCAAGGTTGGGCCATTTGCCTTTCCCACTGACTTTGTGGTGCTGGAAATGGAAGAGCACAAGAGTGCAACTCTCATTCTAGGAAGACCTTTCCTAGCAACTGGACGAACCCTCATTGATGTCCAAAAAGGGGAAGTAACCCTGAGAGTCAATGAGGACGAGTTTAAGTTAAATGTTGTCAAAGTTATGCAGCATCCAGACACCCCAAATGACTGCATGAGCATTAATATTATTGACTCTTTGGTAAAAGAGGTCAATATGACTGAGAGTCTCGAATCAGAGCTAGAGGATATCTTTAAAGATGCTCAGCCTGATCTGGAGGAACCAGAGAGAATAATAGAACCTTTGAAAATCCCTCAGGAAGAGGAGAAACCTCCCAAACCCGAGCTCAAACCATTACCACCATCCCTGAAATATGCATTTCTGGGAGAAGGTGATACCTTTCCTGTAATCATAAGTTCTACCTTAGAGCCACAGGAAGAGGAAGCACTAATTCAAGTGCTAAGGACACACAAGACAGCTCTTGGGTGGTCCATCAGTGATCTTAAGGGCATTAGCCCAGCCAGATGCATGCACAAGATCCTATTGGAGGGTGACGCTAAGCCAGTGGTTCAACCACAGAGGTGGCTGAATCCAGCCATGAAGGAGATAGTGCAGAAGGAGGTCACTAAATTACTAGAGGCTGGGATTATTTATCTCATTTCTGATAGCCCCTGGGTAAGCCCTGTCCAAGTCGTCCCTAAGAAGGGTGGTATGAGAGTGGTTCATAATAAAAAAAATGAACTGGTTCCTACAAGAACAGTTACAGGGTGGCGTATGTGTATTGATTATAAAAGGCTCAATACAGCTACCAGAAAGGATCATTTTCCTTTACCATTCATAGACCAAATGCTAGAAAGACTAGCAGGTCATGAATACTACTTCTTCATGGATGGATATTCAGGTTATAATCAAATTGCAGTAGATCCCCAAGATCAAGAGAAAACAACATTCACATGTCCATCCGGCATATTTACATACAGAAGGATGTCATTTGGCCTGTGCAATGCACCTGCAACCTTTCAAAGGTGCATGCTCTCTATTTTCTCTGATATGGTGGAAAATTTTCTGGAAGTCTTCATGGATGACTTTTCAGTATTTGGAGACTCATTCAACTCCTGTCTTGACCATCTATCACTTGTTCTAAAGAGGTGCCAAAAGACTAACCTAGTTTTAAACTGGGAAAATGTCACTTTATGGTGACTGAAGGAATTGTTCTTGGGCACAAAATTTCGAACAAGGGAATAAAGGTGGATCAAGCTAAGGTAGAGGTAATTGAAAAATTACCACCACCTGCCAATGTTAAGGCAATCAGAAGCTTTCTGGGGCATGCAGGATTCTATAGGAGGTTTATAAAAGATTTTTCAAAAATTGCCAAACCTCTGAGTAATCTGCTAGCTGCTGACATGCGATTTATCTTTGATAAGGAATGTCTGCAGGCGTTTGAGACTCTGAAAGCTAAGCTGGTCACAGCACCAGTCATCTCTGCACCAGACTGGACATTACCATTTGAACTGATATGTGATGCCAGTGACCATGCCATTGGTGCAGTGTTGGGACAAAGGCATGACAAGCTTCTGCACGTCATTTACTATGCCAGTCGTGTTTTAAATGATGCACAGAAGAACTACACAACCACAGAAAAAGAGTTACTTGCAGTGGTTTATGCCATTAACAAGTTCAAATCTTATTTAGTAGAATCAAAAGTGATTGTGTACACTGACCATGCTACTCTTAAATATCTATTCACAAAGTAGGATTCAAAACCCAGACTCATCAGATGGGTGTTGCTTCTGCAAGAGTTTGATATAGAAATAAGAGACAGAAAAGGGACAGAGAACCAAGTAGCAGATCACCTGTCCCGAATAGAACCAGTAGAAGGGGCGTCCCTCCCTCTTACTGAGATCTCTGAAAACTTTTCGGATGAGCAACTCTTTGCCATCCAGGAAGTGCCATGGTTTACAGACATTGCAAACTACAAGGTAGTAAGATTCATACCCAAAGAGTACAGTAGGCAGCAATCAAAGAAATTGATCACGGATGCAAAGTACTATCTTTGGGATGAACCATATCTCTTCAAGAGATGTGCAGACGTAGTAATCCGTAGATGTGTGCCAAAAGAAGAAGCACAGAAGATCCTCTGGCACTGCCATGGATCACAGTATGGAGGACATTTTGGAAGTGAGCGAACAGCCACAAGAGTCCTCCAATGTGGCTTCTACTGGCCTACTCTCTATAAAGACTCCCGAGTGTTTGTACTTAATTGTGACAGTTACCAAAGATCTGGCAATCTACCTCAACAAGGGATCTTGGAGATTGAGTTGTTTGATGTATGTGGTATTGACTTCATAGGGCCTTTCCCACCATCATACTCAAACACTTATATTCTGGTGGCAGTGGATTATGTATCCAAATGGGTGGAAGCTATTGCAACACCCACTAATGATACTAAGACAGTGCTTAAATTCCTCTAGAAACACATCTTCAGCAGATTTGGTATCCCTAGAGTACTAATCAGTGATGGGAGAACTCATTTCTGCAATAAACAGCTTTACTCTGCTTTGGTTCGATATGGAGTTAGCCACAGGGTGGCCACTTCATATCATCCACAGACAAATGGGCAAACTGAAGTCTCTAATAGAGAACTTAAAAGAATTCTGGAATAGATTGTGATTAACCGTAGAATGGATTGGGCAAGAAGCTTGGATGACGCTCTGTGGGCATACAGAACAGCATTCAAGACTCCTATAGGGACCTCTCCATACCAGCTTGTGTATGGAAAAGCCTGTCACTTGCCAGTGGAACTGGAACATAAGGCCTACTGGGCAACCAGATTCCTAAACCTTATGCCAAGTTAGCTGGAAAAAAACGATTGCTCCAGTTAAATGAGCTAGAGAAATTCAGACTCAATGGTTTTGAAATGCAAAAATTTACAAAGAGAAGGCAAAAAGATGGCATGACAAGAAGCTGTCATCCAAAATCTTTGAGCTAGGGCAGAAAGTTCTGCTGTTTAATTTAGGCTCAGATTATTCTCCGGAAAATTGAAATCCCGGTGGAGAGGACCATATGTGATTACAGGTGCGTCACCATACGGTTACGTAGAGCTTCAGGATAATGATTCTAACAAAAAGTTTATTGTTAATGGACAGAGAGTCAAACATTATCTTGAAAGCAATTTTGAGCAAGAATGCTCAAAAATGAGACTTGATTAAAGCTCAGTAATAGTCCAGCTAAAGACAATAAAGAAGCGCTTGTTGGGAGGCAACCCAGTCATGAGTTTATTTTATTTGTAATTTTAATTTTAAATTAGATAATACATTTTAGTGAATGATACAGAGTTACAGAAGGATTCAGAGGATAAGACAGCAAAAAGAAGCTCACTGGTGCGAAAAAGCCAGTAAGAGCTGTTTTGGGCGTTGAACGCCCAAAAGAAGCATCTACTGGGCGTTCAACGCCAGTAGAGATAGCCATCTGGGCGTTAAACGTCAGAAAGAAGCATCTTCTGGGCGTTAAACGCCAGAAAGAAGCATCTTCTGGACATTTAACGCCAGATTTACAGCGTCCTGGGCGTTCAGAAAAATGCCCAGTGACAAAAAAGTTCCGACGTTTAACACCAGCCAGAAGCAACAACTGGGCGTTAAACGCCCAGGAGAAGCTACAAATTGGCGTTAAATGCCCAAAACATGCAGTGTTTGGGCGTTTAACGCCAGGATTGTGGGGAGGAGGCGAATTCATTTTCAACTCAAATTTTTTCCATTTTTCATGTTTCAATTCATTATTTCTTGCATAAACATGTTACAAACTCTCATCTTTCAATTCCAAAAATTTTAATCCTAATTTTCAAACCCTTTTTCAAATATATCAAATGTATCTTAATTCATAAACACAAATCCTTTTCAAATCCCCTCCAACTCCTTTTCAAATTTTTTTCAAAACTCAATTATCTTTTCAAATTCATCTCAAATCTTTTTTTTTTAAATAAAAATTCAGATTTATCTTTTTCAAATATCTTTCATAACTTTTCAATTTTAAATTACATCTTTTTCCTATCATACTTATCTTTCACAAATTATATCTTCTATCTTATCTTTTTCAAAATTTTCGAAAACCCACCCCCTCCCTTTAAATCCACATTCGGCCTCCCTCCTCTTTTCCACCATTCGAAATTGGCTCTCCTTCTATCCCTCTGATGGAGTGCAGAAGCTGGTGAATTAAAAATTTATTAAAATGGTTGCGTTGCAAGTATAGTTCTTAACTCACCGAAAATCTGCCTATCAATTTAGAAATATGTCACTGGAAGTTTAAATTAAAATTACTGGGAGTTTTAAGTCCCAGGTCGTCTCCCAACGAGTTGCAGAAAAGTGTGCTGTTTTATTAATCAGATATTCCAAAAAGAGTTGAGCTAAGTAAATTGGGAATTAAATTGAGGAATTTTAAATAATAAAAATAAAAGGCCTTGATTGGGAATTGATTGGTTAGAATCCCTATCATTGATGGTGTGATTGTAAGATTAAGTTATAATTAATAGTTGTTCCATTTGGTTATCCCTTACTAGGTAAGAGAAAGTCAAACAAGTGGAAATGCCAGATCTGTTCACAAGTTGCAACCCACTTAGTTCAAAGGGATTGGCGTCTGTGACAGGATAGCAATCCAACATTCAACCCAATTACAAATTTTTCTTCCAATCCTTCCAACTCAAGAGTTCCTTTTAATCAACTCCCCATCAAGTAATGAAACTACTCACTCATTGTAAATAAAAAATCCATGGCATATGAAAGGGAATTAAAAGAAGACATGATTATTGGAATGGAAATTAAATTAAAAAGAAATAATCCTTGCATTAATTAATCATAAAAATATCTGAATGACAAAATTGAACATAACAACGAACATGGAAGAATAAAACCAAGTTAAGAGAACAAACTAGAATGATGAAGTCTTGATGAGGAAATGACTCTTCTCAATGTCCCAATGCTAAGACCAATTGAAAATTAAAATTCTAAAAACTAGAGAGAAAAACCTAGGAGAGTGAAGAACTAGATCTAAAAACTACTCAATGAATGTGTCCCCGCTGTTTCTGCAAATTCTCTCACTCTAGTTTGCTGTTTCGGGCCAAAAACTGGGCCGAAATAGGGACCAAAGTCGCTTGTTTCAGATTCTGCAGTTTATGCAGATCGCGCATGTCATGCGATCGCGTCGTCCATGCGGACGCGTCGCTGGCGCTATTCCTCTTCACGCGTTCGCGTCGTCCACGCTACCGCGTCGCTTATGCTTTCCAGTCCGCACAGCCGCGCAAGCCATGCGGCCGCATCACTGCGATTTATGCTCCTTCGCGCGGTCGCGTGAGCCATGCGACCGCGTCACTTTTCGCTGGTTATCTCCTTCAATTCTTGTGTTCCTTCCATTTTTGCTAGCTTTCTCTCCAATCTCCGTCTCATTAATGCCCTATAAAGCCTGAGACACTTGACACACAGATTACGGCATCGAATGGAATAAAGGAGAATTAAAATTAAATAATTAAAGTCTCTAGGAAGCAATTTTCAAACATGTGATAAATTCAGGAAGGAAATCTAAATGCATGCTAAATTGATGAATAAGTGGGTAAGAATCATGACAAAACCACACAATTAAACACAATATAAACTATAAAATAGTGGTTTATCAACCTCCCCACACTTAAACATTAGCATGTCCTCATGCTAAATTGAAGGAGACAAGGAAATAAGTATGAACATGCAGAAACTCATGAAATGCAATGCAATCCTACATATATAAATGAATGCAACTATATGATTATTGTTCACTTGATCAAAAGTAAATAAGCTCTTCAAAACAATTACAAATCAAATTCCACTAATTCTATCATCATATAATAAAACCGATAAAAATGCAAGAAGATAGCTTATGAAGGCCGGAAACATGAAAATTCAAGCATTGAACCCTCACTGATAAAGTATGTATGCTCTAATCTCTAGTGTATAGGGTGATCACTCTATTCTTCTCTAATCATGCTTTCTAACTTTCATTTTTCTCCTAACCAATCAACAACAGTTAATATACCAATGCAAACATCATGAAATGCAATAACTAATTTAACAAAGAAAATTAAACATTGGTGCTAAAATATGAAGTGACTTTTGACGTTAGGATTTTTGCCAGTTAAGAATGTCATAAAAACAGTCGCGTTGTAGATATAGTCTCTAAACCGACAAAAGTCCCTTCGTACAAACGTTTTGGTTGTCACAAGTAACAAACCCCTTAAAAATTGATAACCGAGTATTTAAACCTCGGGTCGTCTTCTCAAGGAATTGCAGGGAGGTATGTTCTTATTATTGGCTATGAAAAAGGTAAAATTGGGGTTTTGGAAGTAAGGTGGGAATATATTATATGACAAGTAAAATAAAATAATAATAGCTGTAAAATAAACCTTTGGCAAGGTATAAGAACTGGAGGTCCTTTCCTAGTTATCCTTATCAATTGTGATGAGAATTGGATTTTTCTCCCACTTTGTTAACCTCTAACTATGAAGGTAAGTTAAGTGGATGAATTCCAATTTTCAATCAATAATGAGTTTAATAACTCTAGAGTCACCAATTAATTAACCAAATCCAAAAGGAGAAAAACTAAATCTACTAGAATAACAATATCCTCGGATTGGGAATAATAAAAAGGGACAATCATAAACTAAAATACCTCAAATATCATTAAATAAGAAAATCATCATGAAAGTGGCATAGGCCAAATAGGCAACATAACTATTACAAGCAAGCATTCAAATGTCTGAAAATAAGAAATAAACATAAAGTAAAAGAACATTGAACCTGGGATTGAGAATCACTCTTAAAACTAAGAGAAGTCCTAAATCCTAAATCCTAATCCTAAAGAGAGAGAGGAGAGAACCTATCTCAAAACTAAATCTAAATCATGGAAAGTGAATTATGAGTGGCTTGATTATGAATGGATGCATTCCCCCACTTTATAGCCTCTAATATGTGTTTTCTGAGCCGAGAACTGGGTCAGAAACAGCCCAGAATTTGCTGGTTGCGAATTTAACTTTGCTGATTTCCGTCACTTGCGACGCAGCCGCATGGGGCACGCGGTCGCGTCGCCTAGCGTCAGGGCCACTATGGCATATTATATATCAAATCGAAGCCCCGGACGTTAGCTTTCCAACGCAACTGGAACCGCGTCGTTTGGAGCTCTGTAGCTAAAGTTATCGCTGTTTGAGTGTGAAGAGGTCAGGCTGGACAGCTTAGCAGTTTCTCCAACTTCTTGTATTCCTTCCACTTTTGCATGCTTCCTTTCCATCCTCTGAGCCATTCCTGCCTTGTAATCTCTGAAAACACTTAACACACATATCAAGGCATCTAATGGTAAAAAGAGAGGATTAATAATAAGCAAATATAAGGTCAAAGAAGCATGTTTTCAATCAAAGCACATAATTAGGAAGGCAAATGTAAAGCATGTGAATTGTATGAATAAGTGGGTAAAGAGTTGATAAAATCCACTCAATTAAGCACAATATAAACCATAAAATATGGGTTTATCAACCTCCCCACACTTAAACAATAGCATGTCCTCATGCTAAGCTCAAGTGAAGCTATAAAGATGAAATGCAACCTATGAATGCAACTACATGCAAGAATGTTTCTACCTAATTGGTTAAATGTAAATAAGTTCTCCAAGACAAAAATAATTCAAATTCCACTAATTCAAATCATACAATAAAAAGCAAGTAAACTTGTAAGAAGACAGCTCATGAAAGCAGGGAACATAGAATCAAGCATTGAACCCTTACTGGTAGTGTATATTACTCTAATCTCTCAAGTGTCTAGGGTTAATCACTCTATTCTTCTCTAATCATGCTTTCTAAAACTTGTTCTTCATCTAACCAATCAACAAATATTTAGCATACTAATGCAAACATCATGAGGTCTCTTCAAGGTTGTAATGGGGCTGAGGTAAAGGTAAGGATATATGTATGGCCAAGTGAGCTATAATATGAATCTTCAATTAACCTAAGCTCTCACCTAATATACATATACTCTATATACTTTTAAATTCATGCCTAGCTACCCATAATTCCCACTTTTGTATAATTCCCATACTCATGTACCAAATTTTCTTTAATTTTTTTTATCACATGTGCATTGATCTTTTTATTAACTTAACATTGGGGTAATTTTGTCCCCTTATTTATTTATTTATATTATATATATATATATTTTTTTTCTTTTTCTCTTTTTTTTTCTCTTTTTTTTGTAGAGAAATAAACATAACTTATCAATGCACATGGATTTTCTATTATTTTTCTATTTTGGTTTTTCATGAGTAGGTTCCCAAATTCCTAATATTCAAATAAATTAGAAACATGTTACATTCCCTTGTCAACCCATGTTCCCACAATTTCCCACACTTAATTGATGCACAATCTCTAACTTAAGCTAACCAAAGATTCAATTTGGGATAATTAATTTGTTTTTCTGCTTAAGGTTAGTAATGTGGTTATAGAACAAGAGGGGATCAAAAGCTCAAGGGGCTAACAAAGGTGATGTAAAAGGTAGGCTTATTTGGGATAAGTGAGCTAATAACAAATAATGGCCTCAATCATATGCAAGCATGTAAATATACTAAATAATGGACATATAGAATGGAACAAAGCAAAGAATGCAGTTATAGAGAAGAAAACACACAAGAATAAAAATTTATGGTTAAATAATGTAACCATATAAATAAGCTCAAATCTCACAGGTTGTGTGTTCTTTGGCTCAAAAACCATGTTCCAAATACAACTTCAAACAAGTTTTAACATAAAAAAATTTTCAATTTAAATTAGTGAAAATTTTTTTTTCAAAGATAGGGTCTTAAAAGAATTTTATTACTTTAACCAAGTAGTAACTAGATGCATAAAATCAAACAAATATGCAAATGCAACAACTAATTTAACAAAGAAAATTAAACATTGGTGCTAAAATATGAAGTGACTAACCCATGGAAGTCGGTATCGACCTCCCCACACTTAAAGATTGCACCGTCCTCGGTGCATGCTAAGATGTGCAAGTGGACGGGTGGCTTCAACTGATGCTTTTCTTCAAGGATTGTGCTGATGGACTTGTTTGTCTCCCCATGTAAACGTCTTCCGGTTCCCTTCCGGGTGGCCATCCTAAAAGAAAAGGGAAGAAGAGTAACCCAGAAATAGAGATAAGAAAATAAAAGAAGTATGGGTGGGTTAATGCCAAATGATAAGGGTGTCATTTACATGGAAGTTTCAACATGTAAGTGAGAAAATAATAGAAGCCATGGCATACCAATGGTGCAAAATTTACAACAATGGGGAAAAGAGTGGGGGAGGAGAGATAATATAAATTCATGTCAATGCAAAAGTAATACAAATATAAAAGATTGGCATTGATTTAAATAATATTACTCAATCAGAATTAAACAAGTCACTAAGCATCAAGAAAATACCAGAAAAGATGTAACAGTTGAATAAGAATATTTGAACACCAATAATAATTTTAGAAAAATAAAAATATGCAATGAATGAAAGTATGCAAATAAATTCAATAAAATAGAATGGGAGTGAGAGAAAACAAGAAAGGAAGAAGAAAGAAATAAGAAAAGATAAGAGAATAAGGATTCGGAGAAGAAAAGATAAGAAAATTGGCACTAATCTGGATAGGTTGTGCGACGCTGGCGACGCGGTCGCGTGGGTGACGCGGACGCGTAGGGCACGCGATCGCGTGACTCGATTTGTGCTATTGGCGCGAGTGCAGCCTCGCGGCCGCACAACTCTCTGTTCGAAACTTGGTATTGCCAAAATCCAGGGTGACGCGGTCGCGTGGTCGACGCGATCGCGCGAATGGCCTTATTTCCAATATGATGCGGACGCGTGGGTGACGTGTTCGCGTGGCAGGGCTTGTGCTGCTAGCACGGGTCTAGCCCAATTCCAGCTCAACTTTCGGCCATACACCATTTTTACGCCGATTTCAGGTCACGCGGCCGCGTGGGTGACGCGGTCGCATGGGAGGCTATTTTTCCAAATGACACGGACGCGTCATCGACGCGTTCGCGTGGAGTCAATTTGTGCTAATAGCGCGCCTCCAGCCCTGCTTCTGCGAAACTCTCTGTTCATATTAATATTGTCTCCCATCTCCTTACGACGCGGACACGTCGCTGATGCGGTCGCGTCGCGTGCTCGCTCTTTTTTTTATAATCTGAAAAATGCAGAATGCAGTGTTAATATGAATGTGATGCAAAACTCCAGGTTCAATATAACAAAATAAAATAAAATTCAAAAACAAATAAAACTAAATAAAAATGAAAAAGACGATCATACCATGGTGGGTTGTCTCCCACCTAGCACTTTTAGTTAAAGTCCTTAAGTTGGACATTTGGTGAGCTTCCTGTTATGGTGGTTTATGCTTGTACTGATCCAGGAATCTCCACCAATGTTTGTGATTCCAGTGTCCTCCGGGGTCCCAAACTAGGCGCAGAAAGCCTTCAAGTAAGTTAAAGCAAGTGACCAGGCCCCAAGAGTGGTGATTGATAGAATGGATTCCGGGGTCCCAGACCTTGCCTTTGCACCCGTCTTTTGGTTGAGCAATATTGTTCCCTCCGGGTGGCAAGCAATCTGAATTCTCACTAAAGCGGCCAAACAACTTCCTAGACCCATTCAGTTGAGCTCTATACCAACCTTTACGTTTAAGCTTAAAGCTTCCAACCATGATGAACCTTGCAGGATAATTCTTACCACTAACCATCGTCCTTTTACTCTTAATGCCACAAAGAGCTCTAAGTTGACCATCCGTCTCCAGTAGCCCATATTCAAGTGGGATTAGAAAGCTATGGGATATGAATTTTACCCACTTGAATGTTGTGAAGGATGATGGCAACTTAGGGGGAGGGGTTTTGAATGAAATTGCAAGCTCCACTCCCTTGTGCTCTTCTCTGATAATTACCACCTCTTTGCAAGCTTCTTCAATTTCAACCTCTTCCTCTTGGTAGCTTTCTTCCAATTCAATCATCTCTTCATTGCTTTCCAAGGGCATGGGAGGTTGTGCTTCTTCTTCTTGAATCTCCATCTCTTGATCAACCTCTTCCAATTCTTCAACTATGATATGCTTTGGAGGTTGTACACCCTCTTCAGCATCAATTTCAACCGTCTTGGAAGGAGGCTCTATGTCTTGACTTTCCCATGGAGGTTCTACATCTCCTAAGTCTTCAACCACTTCTTCTTCTTCTGGAACAATGATAGCTTCTTCTACTTGTTCTAGTACGAATTCATTCTCTGTCTTGTTCACTGGGGTTTCTGGTATCTCCTTCATGCTACGCTCTTCACTAGACTGTCCACATGGAGCTGTGGCTGATCCTTGTGTATTTAAGCGTCTAGAAGCCCATTGAATTAATACTTGCCCCAGTTGTTGAGTGGTTGCCTGAAATCAATCCATTGTTTCCTTGAGACGATCCTTTGCCTCTTGATGCACTCGGTTTTCATAAATATGATCATAATGCTCTTGGATTGATGGATATGGAGATGGTGAATATTGAAGTGGTGGTTCTTGTGAGTAATTGGGTTGGAATTGGGGTGGTTCTATATATGGTTCATATGGCTCATAAGGTGGTTGGTATGGTGGTTAAGGGTTAGGGTTATATGGAGGTGAATGGCGAAAAGGGGCTTGTGAGTATGGTGGTCTAAAGTCATGTTGAGGAGGGGGTTCATAGGCATATGGTGGTGGTTGTTGATAATCAAAAGAGCGCTCACCATAGCCATGATATGCATCACAGAATGGTTGTTGATAGTCCATTGGAGGTGGTTGTTGCCATGATGGTTGATCAAATCTTTGTGGCTCCTCCCATCTTTGATTGTTCCAACCGTGGTGCATGTTGTCATTATAATCTCCTCTTCCTGCAACATAATTGTAACCAGACTCATAGCCAAAGGGGTGAGAGTTCATGGTAGTAAGAGAAAATAAAAACAAAAATTAATAAAAAGAAAATATTTTGAAAAAGATATAATTTTTGAAAAAGATAGGAAGAAATTTAAATTATTTTTTTTTGAAAAATATTTACAATAACCAATAATAAGGCACACGTTTGCAATTCCCCGGCAACGGCGCCATTTTGACGTTAGGATTTTTGCCAGTTAAGAATGTCATAAAAACAGTCGCGTTGTAGATATAGTCTCTAAACCGACAAAAGTCCATTCGTACAAACGTTTGGTTGTCACAAGTAACAAACCCCTTAAAAATTGATAACCGAGTATTTAAACCTCGGGTCGTCTTCTCAAGGAATTGCAGGAGGTATGTTCTTATTATTGGCTATGAAAAAGGTAAAATTGGAGTTTTGGAAGTAAGGTGGGAATATATTATATGACAAGTAAAATAAAATAATAGCTGTAAAATAAACCTTTAGCAAGGTATAAGAACTGGAGGTCCTTTCCTAGTTATCCTTATCAATTGTGATGAGAATTGGATTTTTCTCCCACTTTGTTAACTTCTAACTATGAAGGTAAGTTAAGTGGATGAATTCCAATTTTCAATCAACAATGAGTTTAATAACTCTAGAGTCACCAATTAATTAACCAAAGCCAAAAGGGGAAAAACTAATCTACTAGAATAACAATATCCTTGGATTGGGAATAATAAAAAGGGACAATCATAAACTAAAATACCTCAAATATCATTAAATAAGAAAATCATCATGAAAGTGGCATAGGCCAAATAGGCAACATAACTAATACAAGCAAGCATTCAAATGTCTGAAAATAAGAAATAAACATAAAGTAAAAGAACATTGAACCTGGGATTGAGAATCACTCTTAAAACTAAGAGAAGTCCTAAATCCTAAATCCTAATCCTAAAGAGAGAGAGGAGAGAACCTCTCTCAAAACTAAATCTAAATCATGGAAAGTGAATTATGAGTGGCTTGATTATGAATGGATGCATTCCCCCACTTTATAGCCTCTAATCTGTATTTTCTGGGCCGAGAACTGGGTCAGAAACAGCCCAGAATTCGCTGGTTGCGAATTTAACTTCGCTGATTTCCGTCAGTTGCGACGCGGCCGCATGGGGCACGCAGTCGCGTCGCCTAGCTTCAAGGCCACTATGGTATATTATATATCAAATCGAAGCCCCGGACGTTAGCTTTCCAACACAACTGAAACCTCGTCGTTTGGACCTCTGTAGCCAAAGTTATCGCTGTTTGAGTGCGAAGAGGTCAGGTTGGACAGCTTTGTAGTTTCTCCAACTTCTTGTATTCCTTCCACTTTTGCATGCTTTCTTTCCATCCTCTGAGCCATTCCTGCCTTGTAATCTCTGAAAACGCTTAACACACATATCAAGGCATCTAATGGTAAAAAGAGAGGATTAATAATAAGCAAATATAAGGTCAAAGAAGCATATTTTCAATCAAAGCACATAATTAGGAAGGCAAATGTAAAGCATTCGAATTGTATGAATAAGTGGATAAAGAGTTGATAAAATCCACTCAATTAAGCACAAGATAAACCATAAAATATGGGTTTATCACCCTCTCCTTTCCTTTTTTTTTTCTTGAGGACAAGCAAACCTCTAAGTTTGGTGTGTTTATCCGTGATCACTAAGCCATACCCACTAAGATCATGGCTCCTAAGGGAAAACAAACCACTCCAAGAGGCAAGAAAGAGAATATTCCAAAACCACTTTGGAATCAAGAGAAGTTCTTAACCAAAGAACATTCAGACCATTACTACAAAATAATGGGTCTAAGGTCAGTGATCTCAGAAGTTAAATTCGATCTGAAAGAAGACGAATATCCAGAGATCCAAGAGCAAATTCAAAACAGGAGCTGGGAAATCCTAGCTAATCCTGAGACAAAGGTGGGAAGGAACATGGTTCAAGAATTCTACTCTAATCTGTGGCAAATAGACAGGCAGAGATTAGCTGGAGCCGCCTTCTATGACTATCGAACTCTGGTCAGAGGAAAGATTGTTCACCTTCATCTTGACAAAATCAGGGAGATTTTTAAGCTACCTCAACTGAAAGATGACCCAGACTCCTTTAATAGGAGAATGATGAGAACGCATAAGGGCTTGGACAAAATTCTAGAGGACATATGCCTCCCTGGAACCAAGTGGACAACCAGCACAAAGGGTGTTCCAAATCAATCCAAGAGAGAAGATCTCAAACCAGTCACCAGAGGCTGGCTGGACTTCATTAGGCATTCTATACTGCCCACTAGCAACCGCTCTGAAGTCACCATCAAAAGAGCAGTAATGATCCATTGCATTATGTTGGGAAAAGAAGTGGAAGTTCATCAGCTGATTTCTTGTGAGCTTTACACAATTGCAAACAAGAACTCCAAAGATGCCAAATTGGCTTATTCAAGCTTAATCTCTATGCTATGTAAAGATGCTGGGGTGAAGATGGGAGTAACTGAGTATATCTCAGTTGAGCAACCAATCACCAAAAAGTCAATGGAAGGACAACAGGTGCAGGACGACCCCATCAAGAGGAGAGCACAGGAGTTCCTCCCAGAAATCTCTTAAATTGAATACTAGGAGCATCTTGAAGCATCTGTCACCAAGTTGCAAGAAGCTATTGGTGCACGAAATCTTAATCCCACTATCAAAATAAAAATTTCTTATGATCTCGTACCACTAACCAGCAAGTGCACTGGGTCGTCCAAGTAATACCTTACGTGAGTAAGGGTCGATCCCACGGAGATTATTGGTTTGAAGCAAGCTATGTTTATTTTATTATTCTTAGTCAGGATATCAATTAGAATTATCAGTTGAAATTATGAGAAAAATAAAAGAGCGTGAATTAATTACTTGTAATGCAGTAATGGAGAATATGTTGGAGTTTTGGAGATGCTTTGTCTTCTGAATTTCTGTAATGTAATATTCCATCCATGGAAAAGTGCAAAGTTCCTTCTATGGCAAGCTGTATGTAGGGTGTCACCATTGTCAGTGGCCACCTCCCATCCTCTCAGTGAAAACGGTCCATATGCTCTGTCACAGCACGGCTAATCAGCTGTTGGTTCTCGATCATGTTGGAATAGGATCCATTGATCCTTTTGCATTTGTCATCACGCCCAGCAATCGCGAGTTTGAAGCTCGTCACAGCCATTCAATCCTTGAATCCTATTCGGAATACCACGGACAAGGTTTAGACTTTCCGGATCCTCAAGAGTGGCCGCCATCAATTCTAACTTATACCACGAAGATTCTGCTTAAGGAATCTAAGAGAAGCTCATTCAATCTAATGTAGAACGGAGGTGGTTGTCAGGCACACATTCATAAATTGAGGAAGGTGATGAGTGTCACGGATCATCACCTTCTTCATAATTAAGCGCAAATGAACATCTTAGATAGGAACACACACGTTTGAATGGAGAAATAGAAACAATTGCATTAATTCATCGAGACGCTGTGATGTGCGGAAAACGATCTGACACAAAACTCTCGGCAAGTGCACCGGGTCGCATCAAGTAATAATAACTCACGGGAGTGAGGTCAATCCCACAGGGATTGAAGGATTGAGCAATTTTGGTTTAGTGGTTGATTTAGTCAAGCGAATCAAGATTTGGTTGAGTGATTTGTGATTTGCAGAAACTAAACTGCATTGAAAGTAAAGGGAATGTGTAAATTGCATGAAATTAAAGAGGGTAAGAAATTAAAGTGCTGAATCTTAAAGGACAAGAAAGTAAATGGCAGAAACTTAGAACACAAGAAATGTAAATTGCAGAATCTTAAATTGCAAGAAATGTAAATGGCTTTGAATTGTAAAGGGAATTGGGAGTTGGATTTGCAGAAATTAAACAAGGAAAAGTAAATTGCAACAAACAGAGAAAATAGAAGATGACTTGGAGTTAATTGGATCTAAAACAGAAATGTAATTGAACTTGAAAAGCATTGAACAAGGAAAGTAAAATTTGAAATTTAGATCTCAGGACCCAGAGACTAGAAAACCAAGTCTAGATCTCAATGCCTTCCTAGATCCAACAAGAACAATTGCAAGGGAAATGTAAATTGCAAAGAAAGTAGATGAAGAGCAATTAACCGAAATTGAAATTCAATTAAGCAGTAAAATGAAACAGTGAGATCCAAGGATGAGATTGAAACAGAATTCCTTCAATTCTCCAACCCAGGATCCAAGACAATTGTAATTGAAATTGAAAGCAATAAAACTAAGAGGAAGAGAAGTGAATTCTCCTTCCCCGAGACTAAGAAATTAAATATCACTCAATACCCTAAAAGCTTTCCTAAAACTATTCTGAAAACTCCAAAAAAAAACTCTCCGAATAACTTGAATTCTATCCTATTTATACACTTTCTTCAAATGATCTTCAAGCCTTGAGTTGGGCCTTTGCTCTTGGTGGAATTGGGTTGAAAGAGGCCTTGGTTGATTGCTCTTGGAGTTTGGAGAGGAACCGAAGTGAACCAAGTGAACCGGGTTTGAATGCTGCAAAAGTTTGAGTAAAAGTTTGAGGCAAACTTTTACTCCAACTTTTCATATCAGCTCCCTCATTTTGCTGATACCAACGTTGGTGCAAAAGTTAGGGGTCTAACTTTTGTTCCAACGTTGGCCTCCTCATGTGCACTAATGGCGCCAACGTTAGCCCAAAAGTTAGGGGCTAACGTTGGCGCAAACTTTTGCTCCTCCTTTGTGATTTTCATGCGCCAACGTTAGCCCAAAAGTTAGGGGCTAACGTTGGGGCAAACTTTTCACCCAAAAGTTTGTGCAAAAGTTTGAGGCTAACTTTTGGTCCAGCTTTTTGCTTCCTGGTTCATTTTCACTTATTCCATTGTCCTCTCTTACTCTAGCCATTCCTTCTTGCTTCAACCTTTCTTCAAGCTTTCTTCACCTATCATTAATCAACCAAACACATCAAAGCTATGCTCAAAATCATGAGATATTCATTCTTTCACAATATGTAACAAATATAGCATAAAACCTCATGAAATTGCATTAATTCATCTATGGTTGATTCAATCAAAGGAAGCATGAAAATCTACCCACATTGGCTTGCTTAGAGCTCAAGAAAGTGCATAATTCAATTGAAAACAAAAGAAAAAGGCTAGTGAAACTAGGCTAAGATGACTTGTCATCACAACACCAAACTTAAAACTTGCTTGTCCCCAAGCAAGAAATGAATTATGCTCAAACGTTCTTTCAATTAAGACGGATTGAAGAATAACTTGACAGGTCCTGTGAGTGAAGTGATTAAGTGACAGTGGGGTGAACTCTAAATCACATGCTCATGCAAGGGCTTCAGTGCTCACTAGTCCCTACATCTTGGGAGTCTTAGGTCTTAGGATTTCCACCCAAATGGTATCATGGAGATCTCTTTATATGTAATCACCTTGAAGTAGCTTATAGTCTCTTTGCTTTGGCCTTGACTCTAAGTGTCATGTCTCAAAGCGACTCTTTAGATAAGCTTTCAATCAATACTCCTAAACCAGTTGGTTTTAAGGTATTAGGTGTTAAAGCACCCCTAAGGATTTACTTGCTCAAGTCTCTCTCTTTGACACAACTCAACCAAAAGCATTTACTAGGCTAACAACTCTTTGAGTTTTGTTCCTTCTTTCCTTTTCTGCCTAGTAAGCATTTGGCTTGATACATAAACACCACAAGCACTTAGCAAATAAATTGCCATTGGTACTCAGAGCCTTCAGCTTTCTCATTCTTTCCCTTTTTATTTTATTCAAAATTATTATTTTTTTTACTGCTTCTTGGATCAATAAATGTTTGAGAATCTCCACAATACTTCTTTGAACTCCATGTCCTGCCTATGAGCTCCCATGCAAGTTTTCATAAGCATGCAACCTCAATACAAAATCACACAACTAGAACCGCCACTTCTCCTAATCTTTTGCTTGCCTCAAAATTGTTTAATTCCTCAATCCTTCTTTTAAAAGAACTTTCATGTGATGCATTCTTGAAAATTGAGTGCAAACAAGTTTTGAAGATAAGAATGTTGTGAATAATCAAGCATCTTGCTTATTGAATTATAAAGAAAGACTATGCTATGCAGGCAGGCAGGGGTATTATGTAACTTTCAACTTAGTAGCATCTGATAAATATAATCACTGAACAATACAACTTTTGGAGTTCGCTTGCTGCCCTCTTCCTCATCATCATAATTGCTGGTCTTCACATTTCTCTTTCATTCCTTGATTGATGATGCTTAATCTTTCCAAAAGCTTGTATGATGCTCTACAATGATATTGAAAGTTGCTTGTTCCCCAAGCACTTGAAAGAAGAAATGGTTAGCTTGCATGATTTATTTGTGGGCTTTTGAACTTACTTTGGTGTGGGAACACCAAACTTAGTACCTTGCCAATGGTTCTCATGCATCAGATTAACCATGTGTGAAACTCTTTTTCTCTTTTTTTTTCAAAAGCAATAAAACTGAAAATAGCAGAATAGTTAATTAGTTTGTCTAAATGCTTGAAGCTAGCATTATGCAGAAGGTGAGAATATATTGTATGATGGAATTTTGGTGGAACACCAAACTTAGAATCCTTCATTCTCCCTTAGATTGTTTTGGTGTGCAACACCAAACTTAGCTTCTTGCAATATAGATAAAACTAATTAACCTTTTTATTGAAACAGATATAAAAAGAAAGTTACCTCCGGTTGGGTTGCCTCCCAACAAGCGTCTTTTATTGTCACTAGCTTGACATCTTGCTCTTTGATTATGGAGGTTGAAAATCATAATGCCTCAGTTTTTCTCCTCTTGCTGTAGGATTCCTTTCCTCCATGATCTGCACAATCACAAACAATCCAAATGAAAATTGGATATTCTCATGCCAGAATGTAGTCAGAGGATTAGTTGACACAATGTGTCAAACAGTTAATAGGCTTTGAGAGAAAATCAGAAGAAAATTGCTTTTGTTGTACCGAATAACAAGAAACGGACACAGAACCAGAAAAGCAATGTACTCTACTGAGAGAGCAAAGTTAGTGTTAGTTTAGGCAAAAATTCAAACAGTTAGTGGGTTAATAAAAAATTAAAGAAAAAGTGCTTGATCTAGATCCCACTTCACTTAATCATTGTCAATCTAATCAATCCCCGGGAACGGCGCCAAAAACTTGATGTGCGGAAAACGATCCGACACAAAACTCACCGGCAAGTGCACCGGGTCGCATCAAGTAATAATAACTCACGGGAGTGAGGTCGATCCCACAGGGATTGAAGGATTGAGCAATTTTGGTTTAGTGGTTGATTTAGTCAAGCGAATCAAGATTTGGTTGAGTGATTTGTGATTTGCAGAAATTAAATTGCATTGAAAGTAAAGGGAATGTGTAAATTGCATGAAATTAAAGTGCTGAATCTTAAAGGACAAGAAAGTAAATGGCAGAAACTTAGAACACAAGAAATGTAAATTGCAGAATCTTAAATTGCAAGAAATGTAAATGGCTTGAATTGTAAAGGGAATTGGGAGTTGGATTTGCAAAAATTAAACAAGGAAAAGTAAATTGCAACAAACAGAGAAAATAGATGACTTGGAGTTAATCGGATCTAAAACAGAAATGTAATTGAACTTGAAAAGCATTGAACAAGGAAAGTAAAATTTGAAATTTAGATCTCAGGACCCAGAGACTAGAAAACCAAGTCTAGATCTCAATGCCTTCCTAGATCCAACAAGAACAATTGCAAGGGAAATGTAAATTGCAAAGAAAGTAGATGAAGAGCAATTAACCGAAATTGAAATTCAATTAAGCAGTAAAATGAAACAGCGAGATCCAAGGATGAGATTGAAACAGAATTCCTTCAATTCTCCAACCCAGGATCCAAGACAATTGTAATTGAAATTGAAAGCAATAAAACTAAGAGGAAGAGAAGTGAATTCTCCTTCCCCGAGACTAAGAAATTAAAGATCACTCAATACCCTAAAAGCTTTCCTAAAACTATTCTGAAAACTCCAAAAAAAAAACTCTCCGAATAACTTGAATTCTATCCTATTTATACACTTTCTTCAAATGATCTTCAAGCCTTGAGTTGGGCCTTTGCTCTTGGTGGAATTGGGTTAAAAGAGGCCTTGGTTGATTGCTCTTGGAGTTTGGAGAGGAACCGAAGTGAACCAAGTGAACCGGGTTTGAATGCTGCAAAAGTTTGAGTAAAAGTTTGAGGCAAACTTTTACTCCAACTTTTCATATCAGCTCCCTCATTTTGCTGATACCAACGTTGGTGCAAAAGTTAGGGGTCTAACTTTTGCTCCAACGTTGGCCTCCTCATGTGCACTAATGGCGCCAACGTTAGCCCAAAAGTTAGGGGCTAACGTTGGCGCAAACTTTTGCTCCTCCTTTGTGATTTTCATGCGCCAACGTTAGCCCAAAAGTTAGGGGCTAACGTTGGGGCAAACTTTTCACCCAAAAGTTTGTGCAAAAGTTTGAGGCTAACTTTTGGTCCAGCTTTTTGCTTCCTGGTTCATTTTCACTTATTCCATTGTCCTCTCTTACTCTAGCCATTCCTTCTTGCTTCAACCTTTCTTCAAGCTTTCTTCACCTATCATTAATCAACCAAACACATCAAAGCTATGCTCAAAATCATGAGATATTCATTCTTTCACAATATGTAACAAATATAGCATAAAACCTCATGAAATTGCATTAATTCATCTATGGTTGATTCAATCAAAGGAAGCATGAAAATCTACCCAAATTGGCTTGCTTAGAGCTCAAGAAAGTGCATAATTCAATTGAAAACAAAAGAAAAAGGCTAGTGAAACTAGGCTAAGATGACTTGTCATCACGCTGCAGAGCTCCTCATCTCCAACAATGGAGTTTAGAGACTCATGCCGTCAAAGTGTATAAAATTCAGATCTAAAAATGTCATGAGGTACAGAGTTAATCTCTAAAAGTTGTTTAAATAGTAAACTAGTAACCTAGGTTTATAGAAAATGAGTAAACTATGATAGATAGTGCAGAAATCCACTTCTGGGGCCCACTTGGTGTGTGCTGGGGCTGAGACTTAAGCTTCTCACGTGCCTGGGGCTGTTTTGGGCGTTCAACGCCAGGTTGTAACCTGTTTCTGGCGTTGAACTCCAGCTTGTAACCTGTTTCTGGCGCTGGACGCCAGACAGCAGCATGATACTGGCGTTGAACGCCAGTTTACGTCATCTATCTTCGCTCAAAGTATGGACTCTTATATATTGCTGGAAAGCCCTGGATGTCTACTTTCCAACGCTATTGAGAGCACGCCAATTGGACTCTTGTAGCTCCAGAAAATTTATTTCGAGTGAAGGGAGGTCAGAATCCAACAGCATCAGCAGTCCTTTTTCAGCCTAACTCAGATTTTTGCTCAGCTCCCTCCATTTCAGCCAGAAAATACCTGAAATCACTGAAAAAAACACAAACTCATAGTAAAGTCTAGAAATATGATTTTTGCCTAAAAACTAATAATATTCTACTAAAAACTAATTAAAACATACTAAAACCTACATGAAATTACCCCCAAAAAGCGTATAAAATATCCGCTCATCACAACACCAAACTTAAACTGTTGCTTGTCCTCAAGCAACTAGATAAATGAAATAGGATGAAAAGAAATTAAGAAGTAATAATATTTCAGAGTTTTTAAGTGGAGCTCAGATTCTTATTAGATGAGCGAGGCTTGTAGCTTTTTGTTTCTAACAGTTTTGGCATCTCCCTTTATCCTTTGAAATTCAGAATGATTGGCATCCATAGGAACTCAGAATTCAGATAGTATTATTGATTCTCCTAGTGTAGTATGTTGATTCTTGAACACAGTTACTTTATGAGTCTTGGCCGTGGCCCTAAGCACTCTGTTTTCCAGTATTACCACCGGATACATAAATGCCACAGACACATGACTGGGTGAACCTTTTTCAGATTGTGACTCAGCTTTGCTAAAGTCCCCAGTTAGAGGTGTCCAGAGCTCTTAAGCACACTCTTTTTGCTTTGGATCACGACTTTAACCACTCAGTCTCAAGTTTTTCACTTGGACCTACATGCCACAAGCATATGGTTAGGGACAGCTTGATTTAGCCGCTTAGGCCTGGAACTATTTCCTTGGGCCCTCCTATCTACTGATGCTCAAAGCCTTGGATCCTTTTCACCCTTGCCTTTTGGTTTTAAGGGCTGTTGGCTTTTATTCCTTTTCTTGATCCAATGATTTCTTGTAATTTTTTTTTGACTGCTTTTTCTTGCTTCAAGAATCAAATTCATGATTTTTCAGATCATCAATAATATTTTTCGTGTTCCTCATTCTTTCAGGAGCCAATATTCATAAAATTCAAGATAAAAATTATGCGCTGTTCAAGCATTCATTCAGAGAACAAAAAGTATTGGCACCACATATAGTTAATTATAATTTTTATTATTAAGAACTCGAAAAAAATAAATTACTTCTTTATTCTAATTATCTACTATTTTATTGATGTCTGATGATGATGAAAAAAATAAATTATAACTTAATGGGGAATAAAACCAGAATAGATATATTAATTACTACTACTGCTATATATATCTCCTAAGGTAAAATTCTATAATAACACTATCACAGAGTTAAAGCTAAAATTAGAACTCAACAACCTGTGTTTTGAGAAGTAGATGTTCCTCTGATCTGTGGGGTGCTTGGTTCTTCAAGGATTAATTTCTGGCGCTTCAGCTCCCTTAAATCACGCCCTTGCTCTTCTTGTTCCTTAAGCAGTTTGCAAAGTATGCTACTTTGATTGTTCTGTTCTTCCTTTATTTGGTTCATAGCTTCTTGCAATTTGGAGATAGATGCTTCAAGATGTTCCCAATATTCAAATTGAGGAAGTTCTGGGAGGACTTCCTGTGCTCTCCTCTTGACTGGATCATCCTGCAGCTGTTGTCTGTCCATTGATATTCTAGTGATTGGCCTTTCAACTGAGATATACTCTGTTATTCCCATCTTCACTCCAGCATCTCTGCAGAGCATAGAAATTAAGCTTGGATAGGCCAATCTGGCATCCTTGGAATTCCTGTTTGCTATTTTGTATAGTTCACATGAGATCAGTTGATGGACTTCTACTTCTTTTCCCAACATGATGCAGTGAATCATCACTGTTCTTTTAATAGTAACTTCAGAACGGTTGCTGGTGGGCAATATAGAACGCCCAATGAAATCCAGCCAGCCTCTGGCTGCTGGTTTGAGATCTTCTCTTTTGAGTTGATTTGGGATGCCAGTTGTGCTGGTGGTCCACCTGGCTTCAGGGGTGCATATATCTTCTAGAATCTTGTCCAAGCCTTTATTTATCCTCATCATTCTCCTATTAAAGGAGTCTGGGTCATCTTTCAGTTGAGAAAGCTTAAAGATCTCCCTGATTTTGTCAGGATGGGTATGAACAATCTTTCCTCTGACTAAGGTCCGATGGTCATAGAGGGCAGCTCTAATTATTCTTTGCCTGTCTGTCTGCCATAGATTAGCATAGAACTCCTGAACCATGTTCCTTCCCACTTTCGTTTCAGGATTAGCTAGGATTTTCCAGTTCCTGTTTCGAATTTATTCTTGGATCTCCGGATATTCATCTTCTTTCAGATCGAACTTGACTTCCGGGATCACTGATCTTAGACTCATTATTTTGTAGTAATGGTCTGAATGTTCTTTAGTTAAGAACTTCCCTTGATTCCAAAGTGGCTTTGGAATATTCTCTTTCTTGCCTCTTGGGTTGGGTTGTTTCCCTTTAGGGGCCATGATCAAAGTGAGTATGTTTTTGTGATCACGGATAAGCACACCAAACTTAGAGGGTTGCTTGTCCTCAAGCAAAAGAAGAGAGAGAAGAGGGATAGGAGGAGAGCAAGTGTGGAATGGTGGAAGAGGAGAGGGGCGCCGAAAGTGAATATAAAGGGAGGGGGGTGGGTATTCGAAAATAAGAAAAAGATATAAGATAAGAGATATGATTTATAAAAGATAAATATGATAAGAAAAGGATATAATTTAAAAAGATATGAATGATATTTTAAAAATAAATCTGAATTTTTAATTTGAAAAGGATTTTAAAAGATAATTAAGTTTTGAAAAACTTAAAAAAAGAGTTGGATTGGATTGGAAATCATCTGTCTTTATGAATTAAGATGCATGTAAAATCTTTGAAAAAGGGATTTCAGAAATTAGGCATTTTAGAAATTAGGATTAAAATTTTTGAAATTGAAGGATGATATTTGGAAACATGTTTATGCAAGAAATCATGAATTGAAACATAAAAATTAGAAAATTTTTGAAGAAAAACGAATTTTACCTCCTCCCCACCATTCTGGTGTTAAACGCCCAACTGCTGCATGTTTTGGGCGTTTAACGCCCAATTGTTGCTTCTCCTGGGCGTTCAACGCCCAGCTGTTGCTTCTTTCTGGCGTTGAACGCCAGGAAGTCCTTTGTCACTGGGCATTTTTCTGAACGCCCAGGACGCTGTCAATCTGGTGTTAAACGCCCAGAAGGTGCTTCTTTCTGGCGTTCAACGCCCAGAAGATGCTCCTTTCTGGCATTTAACGCCCAGATGGCTACCCTTACTGGCTTTTTCACACCAGTTAGCTTCCAAATTTCCCTGTAACTCTGTGAATTTCAACAATTGCTATTTTACCTTTTGAAGATACTTTGACATATACCTGTAAAAATCAATTAATTAGCAAAAACAAATAAAATTAAATTTTGTGAATCGCTGGGTTGCCTCCCAGCAAGCGCTTCTTTAATGTCGTTAGCTGGACTATTACTGAGCTTTTAATCAAGTCTCAGTTTTGAGCATTCTTGATCAAAATTGCTTTCAAGAAAATGTTTAACTCTTTGTCCATTAACAATGAACTTTTTGTTAGATTCATTATCCTGAAGCTCTACGTATCCATATGGTGATACACTTGTAATCACATATGGACCTCTCCACCGGGATTTTAATTTCCCGGGGAATAATTTGAGCCTAGAATTAAATAGCAGAACTTTCTGCCCCGGCTCAAAGACTCTGGATGACAATTTCTTATCATGCCATCTTTTCGCTTTCTCTTTGTAAATTTTTGCATTCTCGAAAGCATTGAGTCTAAATTCCTCTAGCTCATTTAACTGGAGCAATCGTTTTTCTCCAGCTAACTTGGCATCAAGGTTTAGGAATCTGGTTGCCCAGTAGGCCTTGTGTTCCAGTTCCACTGGCAAGTGACATGCCTTTCCATACACAAGCTGGTATGGAGAGGTCCCTATAGGGGTCTTGAATGCTGTTCTGTATGCCCACAGAGCATCATCCAAGCTTCTTGCCCAATCCCTTCTACGGTTAATTACAGTCCATTCCAGAATTCTCTTGAGTTCTCTATTTGAGACTTTAACTTGCCCATTAGTCTGTGGGTGATATGGAGTGGCCATCCTGTGGCTAACTCCATAGCGAACCAAAGCAGAATAGAGCTATTTATTGCAGAAATGAGTGCCCCCATCACTGATTAGTACTCTAGGGGTGCCAAATCTGCTGAAGATGTGTTTCTGGAGGAATTTTAACACTGTCTTAGTGTCATTAGTAGGTGTTGCAACAGCTTCCACCCATTTGGATACATTATCCACTGCCACCAGAATATAAGTGTTTGAGTATGATGGTGGGAAAGGTCCCATGAAGTCAATACCCCATACATCAAACAACTCAATCTCCAAGATCCCTTGTTGAGGCATGGCATAACTGTGAGGCAGATTACCAGATCTTTGGCAACTGTCACAATTAAGTACAAACACTCGGGAATCTTTATAGAGAGTAGGCCAGTAGAAGCCATATTGGAGGACTCTTGTGGCTGTTCGCTCACTTCCAAAATGTCCTCCATACTGTGATCCATGGCAGTGCCATAGGATCTTCTGCGCTTCTTCTTTAGGCACACATCTACGGATTACTCTGTCTGCACATCTCTTGAAGAGATATGGTTCATCCCAAAGATAATACTTTGCATCCGTGATCAGCTTTTTTGATTGCTGCCTACTGTATTCTTTGGGTATGAATCTCACTGCCTTGTAGTTTGCAATGTCTGCAAACCATGGCACTTCCTGGATGGCAAAGAGTTGCTCATTTGGAAAGTTTTCAGAGATCTCAGTAAGAGAAAGGGACGCCCCTTCTACTGGTTCTATTCGGAACAGGTGATCTGCCACCTGATTCTCTGTCCCTTTTCTGTCTCTTATTTCTATATCAAACTCTTGCAGAAGCAATACCCATCTTATGAGTCTGGGTTTTGAATCCTGCTTTGTGAGTAGATATTTAAGAGCAGCATGGTCAGTGTACACAATCACTTTTGATCCTACTAAGTAGGATCTAAACTTGTCAATGGCGTAAACCACTACAAGTAGCTCTTTTTCTGTGGTTGTGTAGTTCTTCTGTGCGCCATTTAGAACACGACTGGCATATTAAATGACGTGCAGAAGCTTGTCATGCCTTTGTCCCAACACTGCACGAATGGCATGGTCACTGGCATCACACATTAGTTCAAATGGCAATGCCCAGTTTGGTGCAGAGATGATTGGTGCTGAGACCAATTTAGCTTTCAGAGTCTTAAATGCCTGCATACACTCTTTATCAAAGATAAATGGCGTGTCAGCAGCTAGCAGGTTGCTCAGAGGTTTGGCAATTTTTGAAAAATCCTTTATAAACCTCCTATAGAATCCTGCATGCCCCAGAAAGCTTCTGATTGCCTTAACATTGGCAGGTGGTGGTAATTTTTCATTTACCTCTACCTTAGCTTGATCCACCTCTATTCCCTTGTTCGAAAATTTGTGCCCAAGGACAATTCCTTCAGTCACCATAAAGTGACATTTTTCCCAGTTTAAAACTAGGTTAGTCTATTGGCATCTCTTTAGAACAAGTGCTAGATGGTCAAGACAGGAGCTGAATGTGTCTCCAAATACTGAAAAGTCATCCATGAAGACTTCCAGAAATTTTTCCACCATATCAGAGAAAATTGAGAGCATGCACCTCTGAAAGGTTGCAGGTGCATTGCACAGGCCAAATGGCATCCTTCTGTATGCAAATACTCCAGATGGACATGTGAATGCCGTTTTCTCTTGATCTTTTGGATCTACTACAATTTGATTATAACCTGAATATCCATCCAGGAAGCAGTAGTATTCATGACCTGCTAGTTTTTCTAGCATCTGGTCTATGAATGGTAAAGGAAAATGATCCTTTTTGGTAGCTGTATTTAGCCTTCTATAGTCAATACACATACGCCACCCAGTAACTGTTCTTGTGGGAACCAGTTCATTTTTTTCATTATGAACCACTGTCATGCCACCTTTCTTAGGGATGACTTGGACAGGGCTCACCCAGGGGCTGTCAGAGATAGGATAAATAATCCCAGTCTCTAGTAATTTAGTGACCTCTTTCTGCACCACTTCCTTCATGGCTGGGTTCAGCCGCCTTTGTGGTTGAACCACTGGCTTGGCGTCACCCTCCAGTAAGATCTTGTGCATGCATCTAGCTGGGCTAATACCCTTAAGATCACTGATAGACCACCCAAGAGCTTTCTTGTGTGTCCTTAGCACTTGAATTAATGCTTCCTCTTCCTGTGGCTCTAAGGTAGAGCTTATGATTACAGGAAAGGTATCACCTTCTCCCAAGAATGCATATTTTAGGGAAGGTGGTAATGGTTTGAGCTCGGGTTTAGGAGGTTTCTCCTCTTCCTGAGGGATTTTCAGAGGTTCTACTATTTTCTCTGACTCCTCCAGATCAGGCTGGACGTCTTTAAAGATGTCCTCTAGCTCTGATTCGAGACTCTCAGCCATATTGACCTCTCTTACCAGAGATTCAATAATATCAACACTCATGCAGTCATTTGGGGTGTCTGGATGTTGCATTGCTTTGACAACATTCAACTTGAACTCCTCCTCATTGACTCTCAAGGTTACTTCCCCTTTTTGGACATCAATGAGGGTTCGGCCAGTTGCTAGGAAAGGTCTTCCTAGAATGAGAGTTGCACTCTTGTGCTCCTCCATTTCCAGCACCACAAAGTCAGTAGGAAAGGCAAATGGCCCAACCTTGACAATCATGTCCTCAATCACGCCTGATGGGTATTTAATGGAGCCATCAGCAAGTTGAAGACAGATCCTGGTTGGTTTGATTTCTTCAGTTAAACCAAGCTTTCTGATAGTAGATGCAGGTATTAGGTTGATACTTGCTCCAAGATCACATAAAGCTTGCTTGGTGCAAGTGCCCTCTAATGTGCATGGTATCATAAAGCTCCCAGGATCTTTAAGCTTCTCAGGTAAGCTTTTTAGAATGACTGCACTGCATTCTTCAGTGAGGTAAACTTTTTCAGTTTCCCTCCAATCCTTCTTATAGCTTAAGATCTCTTTCATGAACTTAGCATAAGAGGGTATTTGCTCAAGTGCTTCTGCAAACGGAATCTTTATTTCAAGAGTCCTGAGATAGTCTACAAAGCGGGCAAATTGCTTATCCTGTTCTGCTTGGCGGAGTTTTTGAGGATAAGGCATTTTGGCTTTGTATTCCTCAACCTTAGTTGCTGCAGGTTTATTACCTACAGAAGTGGGTTGGGGAGCCTTTTTAGAAGGGTTGTTATCAGCACTTGTATGTGACTGAATCCCCACTGGTATTTGAATGCCAGTTGTGGGAGCTGGAGTGGCGTTAGACGCCACTTCCTTGTTTGTTACTGGCGTTTGAACGCCAGAACCATGCTCCCCTTGGGCGTTCAACGCCGGATTCATGCTTGTTTCTGGCGTTGAACGCCAGGAATGAGCATGGTCTGGGCGTTCAGCGCCAGCTTTATTCCTCTCTGGGCTCTGATTGTCCTTAGAGGGATTTTTAGTATCCACCTGTTCATTTCTTGGTTTCCTGCTACTTTGAAGTGAGGTATTTAATGTTTTCCCACTTCTTAATTGAACTGCTTGGCATTCTTCTGTTATTTGTTTTGACAGTTGCTTTTCTGTCTGCTTTAATTGTACTTCCATGTTCCTGTTGGCCATTCTTGTTTCCTGTAATATTTCCTTGAATTCGGCTAGCTGCTGAGTTAGAAAGTCTAATTGCTGATTGAATTCATTAGCCTAATCCACCGGACTGAGTTCAGCAGTTACTATTTTTGCTTCTTCTTTCATGGAAGATTCACTGTTTAGGTACAGATGTTGATTTCTGGCAACTGTATCAATAAGCTCTTGAGCCTCTTCAATTGTTTTTCTCATATATATAGATCCACCAGCTGAGTGGTCTAGAGAAATCTGAGCTTTTTCTGTAAGCCCATAGTAGAAGATGTCTAATTGCACCCATTCTGAAAACATTTCAGAGGGGCATTTTCTTAGCATCTCTCTGTATCTTTCCCAGGCATCATAAAGAGATTCATTATCTCCTTGTTTGAAGCCTTGGATGCTTAGCCTTAGCTGTGTCATTCATTTTGGAGGGAAATAGTGATTCAGGAATTTTTCTGACAGCTGCTTCCATGTTTTTATGCTGTTCTTAGGCTGGTTATTTAACCACCTTTTAGCTTGATCTCTTACAGCAAATGAAAACAGTAATAATCTGTAGACATCCTGATCCACTTCCTTATCATGTACTGTGTCAGCAATTTGCAAGAATTGTGCTAGAAACTCTGTAGGTTCTTCATGTGGAAGACCAGAATACTGACAGTTTTGCTGCACCATGATAATGAGCTGAGGATTCAGCTCAAAGCTACTAACTCCAATGGAGGGTATACAGATACTACTCCCATATGAAGCAGTAGTGGGGTTAGCATATGACTCCAGAGTCCTCTTGGACTGTTCATTCCCATTTAGTTCCATGTTGGAATAAAAGAGATGGTATATATGTTGATATTATTTATTTTAGAAAAATTAATTTTTATAAAATAAAATAAAAACGAAATAAATAAAAAGAAAGTGGAAATATTTTGAAATTGAAAATTGAAATTTTTTTTTATATAAAATTTTCGAAAAAAATAGTTCAAAATTAGTTAGAAAATATAAATTTTTTTGAATTTTGAATTTTATGATGAAAGAGAAAAACACACAAAAGACACAAGGCTTAAAATTCTTTGATCTAATGTTCCTTATTTTCGAAAATTTTTGGAGGGAAAACACCAAGGAACACCAAACTTAAAAATTTTAAGATCAAAACACAAGAAAAACTCAAGAACACTTTGAAGATTCACAAGAACACCAAGAACACAAGAAAGAACACCAAACTTAAAATTTTTAGAAAATCAAGACAAGTTTTCGAAAATTAAAGAAAGATTAACAAGAAAACACCAAACTTAAAGTTTGGCACAAGATTAAATCAAGAAAAATTATTTTTGAAAAAGGATTTTAAAAAGAAGGTGCCCAATTGTTAAGAACATAAATCCCCGCTATAACCAACTGAGCTAAAAATGTAATGTATTTTAAAGATGTGTTATTTTTATGGATAAAAGTATAATTTTTGAAACTTAATGTTTTGAAAAAGCACAAGAAAAACAAGAAAAAACACAAAACAAGAAAAACTCAAGATCAAACAAGAAAAATAAACAAGAACAACTTGAAGATCAATGAAGAACAAAGAACACAAGTCGAAAATTTTGAGAAAAATATAAAATATGCAATTAACACCAAACTTAGAACAAGACACTAAACTCACGAAAATTAACAATTAATTAAGAAAAATAATATTTTTGAAAAGAAATTTTTGAAAAGAAACTATCCTATCAAAATTTAATGGCTCTATAAAAACAAAAATAAATTATTCCTAATCTAAGAAATAAAATAAGCCTTCAATTGTTCAAACTCAACAATCCCCGGCAACGGCGCCAAAAACTTGGTGCACGAATTTGTAATCCGCACAACTAACCAGCAAGTGCACTGGGTCGTCCAAGTAATACCTTACGTGAGTAAGGGTCGATCCCACGGAGATTATTGGCTTGAAGCAATCAATGTTTATTTTATTAATCTTAGTCAGGAGGCCAATAGGATTAAAAGTGAAATTACTAGATTTGATTATAAAAATAAAAGAGAATAAAAGTGTTACTTGTTGTGCAGTAATGAGAAATATGTTGGAGTTTTGGAGATGCTTTGTCTTTTGAATTTCTACTTTTCCTTGAAATTCTCTTCCCACACGCAAGGTTCCTTCCATGGCAAGCTCTATGTAGGGTGTCACCGTTGTCAATGGCTACCTCCCATCCTCTCAGTGAAAACGTTCCTATGCTCTGTCACAGCACGGCTAATCATCTGTCGGTTCTCAATCAGGTTGGAATAGAATCCATTGATTCTTTTGCGTCTGTCACTAACGCCCAGCCTTCAGGAGTTTGAAGCTCGTCACAGTCATTCAATCCCAGAATCCTACTCGGAATACCACAGACAAGGTTTAGACTTTCCGGATTCTCATGAACACCGCCATCAATCCGGCTTATACCACGAAGATTCTGATTAAGGAATCTAAGAGATACTCATTCAATCTGATGTAGAACGGAGGTGGTTGTCAGGCACACGTTCATGGATTGAGAAAGGTGATGAGTGTCACGGATCATCACCTTCTCCATAATTAAGCGCGAATGAACATCTTAGACAAGAACAAGCGTGTTTGAATGGAAAACAAAGGAATTGTATTAAATCATCGAGACGCTGCAGAGCTCCTCACCCCCAACAATGGAGTTTAGAGACTCATGCCGTCAAAAAGTATGTAATTCAGATCTGAAAATGTCATGAGGGATACAAAATAATTCTCTAAAAGTTGTTTAAATAGTAAACTAGTAACCTAGGTTTACAGAAAATGAGTAAGCTAAGATAATTGGTGCAGAAATCCACTTCTGGGGCCCACTTGGTGTGTGCTGGGGCTGAGACTAAAGCTATCCACGAGTAGAGGCCTTTCTTGGCGTTAAACTCCAGGTTATGACGTGTTTTGGGCGTTCAACTCCGGATCATGACGTTTTTCTGGCGTTTAACTCCAGACAGCAACGTGTACTTGGCGTTCAACGCCAAGTTACGTCGTCTATTCTCGTGCAAAGTGTGGACTATTATATATTGCTGGAAAGCCCTGGATGTCTACTTTCCAATGCCGTTGAGAGCGCGCCAATTGGACTTCTGTAGCTCCAGAAAAATCCATTTCGAGTGCAGGGAGGTCAGGATCCAACAGCATCAGCAGTCTTTTTTCAGCCTAACTCAGATTTTTGCTCAGCTCCCTCAATTTCAGCCAGAAAATACCTGAAATCACAGAAAAATACACACACTCATAGTAAAGTCCAGAAATATGATTTTTGCTTAAAAACTAATAAAATTCTATTAAAAACTAATTAAAACGTACTAAAGTCTACATGAAATTGCCCCCAAAAAGCGTATAAAATATCCGCTCATCACCTATCAAGTACCATCAATGTCCTTTTTGATTCTCTATATACGAAGAAAAAGTGCAATCGGTTATTTAAAATTTTTGGTGGGAAACCTTAAAGTGTGAAATAGTAAAAAAAAATCCTTTTCTTTTGTTTTTGCATGACTAAATGCTTTCCATGAATGCAAATCAATCAACCATTAAGCTTCCCATGCATGCACGTTGGTGCACCAAACTTGTTTGTGATCACATGGTGCAACAAGTTTGGGGAATAAATTTTCCTCATAAGGTGTGTTCAAACCTTACTTAGTGTGCTTTGAACACCAAACTTATCATTTACTATACGTTGTATGTAGAGGGGCTTTATATTAGTTGTCAAAATTGATTTAGAATTCCATGGAATTTGCCTTATTACTATTATTAGAGATTTAAGAGCGAGGGTATAGAACATGGGTTGCCTCCCATGAAGCGCTTCTTTAGCGTCATTAGCTTGACGTTTGGTCCTTGTCAAGGTGGCTGATAGTGCTTGAGGTCTTCTCCTCTTGCAGTGAACCTATGTCCATTGGCTTTGTTGACAAGCTCCATATGCTCTAAGGACAAGATTTTGTTGATAGTGTACACAAGAGGCAGCTGAGATGGAATAGTGGGGAGGTGAGGTGGTATAGATGGAAAGTATGTAGAGATCACTTCATCACCTGGCGAGAAATTTTCTGTAGGAATTTTCTTATTTCTCCATCCACTTGGGACTTTCTTCTTTGTATCTCTTGATGCTCTCTTGCTTTCTATAGATTTTTTCTCTAAGGGATCCTTGTTGTTGACTCTGTATGACTCTGGTGGTTCTGGTTCCCTTTGGATCATCTTTGAATGTGGTTCTTCCTGAATATGTGGCTTTCCAACCCATGGGATTTCCAGTTGTGTTGTCTGTGCTTCACTGCTTATTTCTTGCATCAGTGCTTCATTCTGCTCTTCTCTTGATTCTTTGTTTTCTTGACATGCTTCTTGTGAGAGGTTGAAAACATTGAAAGTGAGCTGCTCATCATGTATTCTCAGTACTAACTCTCCTTGCTCTACATCTATGAGTGCTCTGGCTGTGGCTAGGAATGGTCTTTCCAGAATGAACGGGTAAATAAGATTCTCATCCATTTCCAGAACAACAAAATATGTAGCTCCCAACCTTCACCAGCACATTTTCAACCACTACTATTGCTTGTTTTTGAGTTTTGTCAGCCAATCTGATAATTACATCAGTAGGAGTTAGTTCATTGATTTGGAGCTTCTTCATGAGGGAGAGAGGCATTAAGTTGATGCTTGCTCCCAAGTCACAAAGCCTTTTGTCAATCATTGTTTCTCCTATGGCACAAGGAATGTGGAAACTCCCTGGATCCTCCTTCTTTGTGGGTGACCCTGGTTGAATGAGAGCACTGCAATCCCTGTTCATCTTTATTGTTTGTCCACCCTTCAATGGACTTTTTCTGGCTAGTAGCTCCTTTATATACTTGATGTAGAAAGGCATTTGCTGGAGGGCTTTAATGAATGGTATATTTACATCAAGAGATGCAAACATATCAAGGAACCTTGAATACATTCTCCCTGCTACACCACCTTTAAGCCTGTGGGGAAAAGGTGCATATGGGTTCAATACCTCCTTCTTCTTCAGCTCTTCCTTGGATGTAGGTTGGGGTGTATAGCTTCCTTCCTCCTGGCTTTCCTTTTGATTATTTTGGAGGTGTTCTACTCTATTCATACTCCCCTCATCACTTGTGGTTATCATTTTGCATTCTTCCCATCTCACTTTCTTTGTTTCTCCTCTTGGATTCTTCTCTGTATCACTGGGGAATCCATCAGTGGGTTTGGGAATTTGTTGAGATAGATACCCTACTTGGGACTCTAATCTCTTGATTTTTTCTCCTTGGTTCTTGATATTGGCTCGCACTTCTTCCTTAAACACTTTATTGTCTTGGACTTCTCTGCATAAGTCTTCAAGTAGAGCCTCAATCTTTGAGAGCCTATCCTCGGTTATTGATGATGGGTTGAGATTAGGTGGTTGAGAAGGGTGGTTAGATGGATGTTGGTAGGATCTCTGTGAGGTGTGTTGATGAGTTGCATTGTTGTTGGAATTGAGGTTGTGACGTCTCTGATCTTGCCCTTGGTCTTGTTGGTTTCCCCACCCAAAGTTGGGGTGATTTCTCCATCCAGAGTTGTAAGTTTTGGAGTATGGATCATGGACTTGTCTAGGTGAGTTTCCAACATAGTTGGCTTGCTCCCAGTCACCTTCTTCTCCTATGTTCGCTCCTTCTTGAGCTGACGATGAAGTGATGGCTGCTGCAACTTGGTTTTCCTCCACCCTCTTGGTAAGATCTGCTAGCTGCTTGGTGATCATCTTATTTTGAGCTAACAATGCATCCATGTGGTTCAGCTCCATTACTCCTCTGGTGTTACTTCTTTCGGAGGCATAGAAGTAGTCATTCTCAGCAACTATTTCAATGACATCTATGGCTTCTTCAATGATTTTCTTCTTGTTTAGAGAGCCTCCTGATGAATGATCCACAGCCTTCTTTGACTCATAGGAAAGACCTTCATAGAAAATGTGAAGTTGAACCCATTTATTGAACATATCTGGTGGGCATCTTCTTGTTAAGTCTTTGAACCTCTCACATGCTTCATAAAGAGTCTCACCATCTTGTTGCCTGAAAGTTTGCACCTCAGCTCTCAGCCAGTTGATTCTTTGAGGAGGGTAAAATCATGCCAAAAATTTGTTCACCACATCTTCCCAATTTGTTAAGCTCTCCTTTGGGAAGGATTTAAGCCATTTGGATGCCTTGTCCCTGAGTGAAAAAGGGAACAAGAGCAGCCTATAGACATCCGGATGGACTCTATTAGACTTCACAGTGTCACAAATTCTCAAGAAGGTGGTTAGATGTTGATTGGGATCTTCTTGAGCACTTCCTCCAAATGAACAATTGTTCTGAACAAGGGTGATGAGCTGGGATTTTAGTTCGAAATTGTTGGCATGTATAGTGGGCTTTTGAATGCTACTTCCACAGTTTCCTAGATTAGGATTGATATAAGAGCCTAGAACTCTCCTTTCTTGTCCAGCACGATTTGCATGGCCCTCTCTAGCATGGTTGTGAGCTTCTTCTTCATAATTGTTCTCCAAATTCTCTTTCATGTTGGGTTCAAAGTACTCTTCCTCTTCCTCAGCACCAATAATTCTTTTCCCTCTTGCTTCCCTTCTTAGTCTCCAAAGGGTTCTTTCAGGTTCTGAATCGAAGGATGTTGAAACTCCCTCTCTTCTCCCTGTCATACAACAGACAGATTGCACAACAAGAGATAGAATGAAGAGACTATTCTTGTTAGAGTAATTGTTAGTGTGAGTGATGCAAATTATCAAACAGTTAGTGGGTTAGTGAGCAGAATTGTAATTATCAAAGAAAAAAAGAACGAAAAATAAAGAGGGTGAAGGGGGTGAGGAAGAAATTAAAACGAACTAAAGGAAATTGACTGAATCAAATAAACAAATAATGAAACAGAAAAAAAAATGCTCAATCTAGTGATCTTCAAACTTAATTATTGTTGATTCAAAATTAATCCCCAGCAACGGCGCCATAAACTTGATGCATGAAAACTTGTCTCTCAACAAATTTCCCTTCAGCAAGTATACCGAATTGTCGTCAAGTAAAACTCACAATAGAGTGAGGTCGAATCCCACAAGGATTGATTGGTCAAGCAACTTTAGTTAGAAGAATATGCTAGTTGAGCTAAACAGAATTTAGATTGGGAACTTGCAGAAATTTAAATGACTGGAAAGTAAATAATAGAAATTAAAGTGCAGAATCTTAAATGGGGATTTGGGGTAATGAGCATGAAAATAAATGGCAGAAATTAAAGAGAACGGGTAAGACCAGAAATGGGGAAATCATTGGGTTCAGGAGATATTGCATTCTCCGAATCAAGTTCATTCTCATCTCTTCCTCAATCAATGCATTCATTGATCTCCTTGGAAATCTTAAGTGATTGGATCCCAATTCCTTGGCAATCCAATCTCTCTAAGCTTGAACAATTGCCCAATTTCTTGATTTAATTGCTCATGGGAAGAGATGAAGTGTGGTCACTGATTATACCACATGTATTTCCAAATCAAAGTGTTGGGAGGATTACATGTCACTATATCCGCCCAAACCCCAATTTGGTCCAACATGAGAAAGCATTCTAGCATGATCTCCTCATCCCTTTTCCAAGGCTCAAAGGAGATCCAATTATGGAGAGTTTCTTTTCCAAGACAACTAACCAATTGAATTAAGATCGAAAGCTTTCTAGTAAGATCAAGAGAAAAGAAAGAAGAAGAAGAATGAAAACAATAATTGATCCATCAAATTACAACAGAGCTCCCTAACCCAATGAAAGAGGTTTAGTTGTTCATAGCTCTAGAAATGGAAAATGGCAGAAAAGAAGAATCCGTGCTAAAAGTGCAGAAAAGTAAATATACAGAGAGTAGTTCCTAAAAGTGCCCTGCTTTCTTCTATAGTTCAAAACTACTCCTATATATACTACTCCTCTTGATCTTCTAGTGAGTTCTTCAAGTCTTAGATGTGGGCTCTGGATCTTGAGTTGAAACAGTTCTCATCTTTAGTGGGCCCAGCTTGCAGAGAAATATGAATTAGGCTTGGGCATTTAGTGAGATTAACGTTGAGTGCCATTGTGGGTTCGAGAACGTTAGTGACATTCACTTTTTCCACTAACGTTACACCCTCATGTACCCACGTTAACTCCAACGTTAGTGGTCTTAACGTGACCACTAACGTTGCCTTCTCAATTTTTGGCCAACGTTATTGGGACTCACTTTTCCCAATAACGTTGGCTTATACCCCTTCGTGAACGTTATTGGGAATCACTTTTCCCATTAACGTTGCTTGGTGCCTTTTGTTCCTACGTTAGAGTTCACGTTAGTGTAGCTAACGTGACTCCTAATGTGGGTATGTCTCACCTTCGAGAGCGTTAGTGACACTCACCTTTGTCATTAACGCTCCAAATGCCCAAATTCTCTACGTTAGAACTCACGTTAACTAAGTTAACGTGGCTCTTAACGTAGTAGTGATGCCATCTTCCAACGTTAGTGACAAAAGTGAGTGTCACTAACATTGACTCTTTGATCTCAACTCCACGTTAACTTTCACGTTAATGGTCTTTACGTGAAAGTTAACGTAGGCAATGCTAGTTGGTCCAACGTTAGTGACAAAAGTGAGTGTCACTAACGTTGGCTTTTATTCTTCTCTTCTACGTTAAGAGTCACGTTAACTTAGTTAACGTGACTCTTAACGTGGATCATTGCCATGTTTCTCAACGTTAGTGGTGTTCACTTTTACCACTAACATTGGAGAAAAACGTTATTGGTGTTCATGTTTTCTCTTAACGTTGGAGTTCTCTTTTTCTTCTATGTTAACTACCACGTTAACTTAGTTAACGTGGCAAGTAACGTGAGCAATGGATGGCTTTGCAGGCGTTATTGGTGATCACTTTTCTCATTAACGTTGCAAGCTTTTTACCATTCCACGTTAGTGTTCACGTTAACTAGGTTAACGTGAATACTAACGTGGTTCTTCCTTGCTTCCTTTGCCCTGAAATCAAGCAATTAAAGTGCATCAAAGCTCTAGCCAAAGTCATGAGATTATGCATCATCAATTTATCATGCAATTCTAGCAAAATTCTCATAAAATCATGCAAAGTTTATAATAGTTGCTTGAATCAAGGTGTAAGTGTAATTTTATCCAAAATTTTCCTTATTCACTAAAAAAATGCATGAAACTACCCTAAAACAGTAAAGAAAAGGTCAGTGAAACTGGCCTAGATGCCCTGGCATCACTCAGCAATAGATAGAGCATTTTGAACAGAATTCTTCTAGCTTAGCAAACATAGTCTTTGATCTATCTAAGGCCACTCTTAGTTTCATGACTGAAACAAGATCCTCCATTAGAAATTTGGAGGCACAAGTGGGCCAGCTGAGTAAAAGGGTTACTGAAACTCCTCCTAGCACTCTACCAAGCAATACAGAAGAGAATCCCAAAGGAGAGTGCAAGGCCATTGATATAATCAACATGGCCGAAACCTTAGAGGTGGAGGAAGACGTGAATCCCAATGAGAAAGACCTCAGGGGACGTCCAAAGGTCAGTACGGAATCCCCTAATGAGGAACCAAAGGAATCTGAGGGTCATACAGAGACCATAGAGATTCCCTTGGACCTCCTTTTACCATTCATGAGCTCTGATGACTATTCATCTTCTGAAGAGGATGAAGACATTGTTGAAGGGCAAGTTGCCCAATATTTAGAAGCAATCATGAAGCTGAATGCCAAGCTGTTTGGTAATGAGACTTGGGAGGAAGAGCTTCCCTTGCTCACCAATGAACTGAATACATTGGTTTAGCAAAATTTACCTCAAAAGAAACAGGATCCTGGTAAATTCTTAATACACTATACCATAGGCACCATGACCTTTGAAAAAGTTCTGTGTGACCTGGGGTCAGAGATAAACATGATGCCACTCTCTGTAATGGAGAGACTGGAAATCTATGAGGTACAGGCTGCCAAATTCTCATTGGAGATGGCAGATAAATCTATGAAAAAGGCTTATGGACTAGTAGAGGACGTGCTAGTGAAGGTTGAAGGCCTTTACTTCCCTGATGATTTCATAATCCTAGACACTAGGAGGGATAAGGATGAATCCATCATCCTTGGAAGACGCTTTCTAGACACAGTAAGAGCTGTGATTGATGTTGACAGAGGAGAGTTGATCCTTCATGTAAATGAAGAATGCCTTGTAGTAAAGACTCAAGGTTCTCCATCTTTAATCATGAAGAGTAAGCATGAAGAGCTTCTCCCAATATAGAGTCAAACAGAGCCCCCACATTCAAACTCTAAGTTTTGTGTTGGGAGGCCACAACCAAACTCTAAGTTTGGTGTTGAGAGATCTCAACCATACTCTGATCATCTGTGAGACTCCATGAGAGCTCACTGTCAAGCTATTGACATTAAAGAAGCGCTTATTAGGAGGCAACCCAATCTTATTTTAACCTATATTATTTTGTTTTCTTTTAGGTTGATGATCATGTGAAGTCACAAAGACAATTACAAAAATAAAGAAAAAAAAATCAAAAACAACATTGAAAACAGCACACCCTGGAGGAAGGACTTACTGGCGTTTAAGCGCTAGTAAGGGTAATAAAATGGGCGTTTAAACGCCCAATCTGGCACCTATCTGGGCGTTTAAACGCCAGAATAGGACACCAGACTGACATTTAAACGCCAAAATAGGGCAACAAACTGGCATTTAGACGCCAGAACCGGAAGGAAAGCTGGCGTTTAAACGCCAGAACAGGGTAGCAGACTGGCGTTTAAACGCCAGAATTGCACTCTAAGGCATTTTGAACGCCCAATCGGAGCAGGGATGAGAATTCCTTGACCCCTCAGGATCTGTGGACCCCACAGGATCCCCACCGACCTCAACTCACTCTCTTTCCTCTTCACACCTTTCTACAACACTCTTCCCCAAATATCATTCACCAATCACCTCCATATATCTTCCCCAAATACCCTTCACAATCACTTCCTTCACTCTTCCCCAAAAACCCCCCACCCACCTTCAAAATTCAAAACCATTTCCCTCCCAAACCCCCCCAAACCTTTCGGCCACTCCTCCCCCTTTTCCTTATAAATACCCCCTTCACTCTTTTATTTTCACACATCACAACCACCTTCTTCTACCCTTGGCCGAACCCTATACACTCTCCATCTTCTCCATTTTCTTCTTCTTCCACATCTTTCTTTCTTCTTTTGCGCGGGGACGAGCAAATATTTTAAGTTTGGTGTGGTAAAAGCATTGCTTTTTGTTTTTCCATAACCATTTATGGCACCTAAGGCTAGAGAAGCCTCTAGAACGAGGAAAGGGAAGGCAACTGCCTCCACCTCTGAGTCATGGGAGATGGAGAGATTTATCTCAAAGGTCCATCAAGACCACTTCTATGAAGTTGTGGCTAAGAAGAAGGTGATCCCTGAGGTCCTTTTTAGGCTAAAAAAGGGCGAATATTCGGAGATCCGACAAGAGATCCGAAGAAGAGTTTGGGAAGTTCTTGCCAACCCCATTCAACAAGTTAGAATCTTAATGGTTCAAGAGTTCTATGCAAATGCATGGATCACTAGGAACCATGATCAAAGTATGAACCCAAACCAAAGAATTGGCTTACAATGGTTCGGGAGAAACACTTAGATTTTAACCCGAAAAACGTGAGGCTAGCATTTAACTTGCCAATGATGGAATAAAACGCATGCCCCTACACTAGAAGGGTCAACTTTGATCAAAGGTTGGACCAAGTCCTCATGGACATATGTGTAGAAGGAGCTCAATGGAAAAGAGACTCAAGAGGCAACCCGGTTTAATTAAGAAGACCGGATCTTATGCCTGTGGCTAGAGGATGGTTGGAGTTCATCCAACGCTTTATCATTTCCACTAGCAACTGATTTGAGGTAACTATGGATCGGGCCATCATGATCCATAGTATCATGATTGGAGAGGAAGTAGAAGTTCATGAAATCATACCTCTAGAACTCTACAAGGTGGCTGACAAGTCCTCACCTTTGGCAAGATTAGCCTTTCCTCATCTCATATGTCACCTTTGCTATTCAGCTGGAATTGTCATAGAGGGAGACATACTCATTGAAGAGGACAAGCCCATCACTAAGAAGAGGATGGAGCAAACTAGAGAGCCCATTCATGGCACTCAACAAGAGCATGAGAAAGTCCCTCATCAAAAAATTCCTGAGATGCCTCAAGGGATGCAATTTCCTCCACATAATTATTGGGAGCAACTTAACACTTCTTTGGAAAGCTTGAGTTACAACATGGACCAATTAAGGGTGGAACACCAAGAGCACTCTATCATTCTCTATGAGATTAGAGAATATCAAAGAGCTATGAGGAAGGAGCAACAAAGGTAAGGAAGAGACATAGAGGTGCTCAAGAGCACCATTGGTTCTTCAAGAGGAGGAAGACGCCACCCTCACTAAGGTGGACTCATTCCTTAATCTCCTTGTCTATTTATTTTTCTAATTTTCGGCTTTATGCTGTAGGTTCTATCTATGTTTGTGTCTAGTGTTTATGTCTTAAAGCTATGAATAACTCCATGAATCCTTCACCTCTCTTAAATGAAAAATGTACCTAATTACAAAAGAACAAGAAGTACTTGGATTTCAAATTTTATCTTGAAACTAGTTTAATTATTTTGATGTGGTGGTAGTACTTTTTATTCTCTGAATGAATGCTTGAACAGTGCATATTTTTTATCTTGTTATTTATGAATGTTAAAGCTGTTGGCTCTTGAAAGAATGATGAACAAAGAGAAATGTTATTGATAATTTGAAAAATCATGAAATTGATTCTTGAAGCAAGAAAAAGCAGTGAAAAAAAAGATGGCAAAAAAAAAGAGAAAAGAAAAAGAAAAAGCAAGCAGAAAAAGCCAATAGCCCTTTTAACCAAAAGGCAAGGGTAAAAAGGATCCAAGGCTTTGAGTATTAATGGATAGGAGGGCCCAATGAAATAAAATCCAAGCCTAAGCGGCTAAATCAAGCTGTCCCTAACCATGTGCTTGTGGCATGCAGGTCCAAGAGAAAAGCTTGAGACTGAGCGGTTAAAGTCGTGATCCAAAGAAAAAAGTGTGCTTAAGAACTCTAGACACCTCTAACTGGGGACTTTAGCAAAGCTGAGTCACAATCTGAAAAGGTTCACCCAGTTATGTGTCTGTGACATTTATGTATCCGGTGGTAATACTGGAAAACAAGCTGCTTAGGGTCACGGCCAAGACTCATAAAGTAGCTGTGTTCAAGAATCAACGTACTGAACTAGGAGAATCAATAACACTATCTAAAATTCTAAGTTCCTATAGATGCCAATCATTCTGAATTTCAAAGGAAAAAGTGAGATGCCAAAACTGTTCAGAAGCAAAAAGCTACAACCCCCGCTCATCTAATTAGGACTAAGTTTCATTGATACTGTGGGATTCATTGTATATTCTCTTTTATTATCCTATTTTGTTTTCAGTTGCTTGGGGACAAGCAACAATTTAAGTTTGGTGTTGTGATGAGCGGATAATTTATACGCTTTTTGGCATTGTTTTTATATAGTTTTTAGTATGATTTAGTTAGTTTTTAGTATATTTTTATTAGTTTTTAAGCAAAATTCACATTTCTGTACTTTACTATGAGTTTGTGGGTTTTTCTATGATTTCAGGTATTTTCTGGCCGAAATTGAGGGACCTGAGCAAAAATCTGATTCAGAGGCTGACAAAGGACTGCAAATGTTGTTGGATTCTGACCTCCCTGCACTCGAAGTAGATTTTATGGAGCTACAGAACTCCAAATTGTGCGCTCTCAATTGCGTTGGAAAGTAGACATCCAGGGCTTTCCAGCAAAAGATAATAGTCTATACTTTGCGTGAGTTTTGATGATGTAAAATGGCGTCAAAACGCCAGCTCTCTGTCCTTTTCTGGCGTAAAAGTTGGATTTAAACACCCAAACTGGCACCAAAGCTGGTGTTTAACTCCAAGGAAGACCTCTATACGTGAAAGCTTCAATGCTTAGCCCAAGCATACACCAAGTGGGCCCGGAAGTGGATTTCTGCATCACTTACTTATTTTTATAAACCCTAGTAACTAGTTTAGTATAAATAGAACTTTTTACTATTGTATTTTCATCTTGGAATCTTGACATCTATCTTTGATCAGTTTGTGCGATCTTAGACATTGGGGAGGCTGGCCATTCGTCCATGCCTAGACCTTGTTCTTATGTATTTTCAACGGTGGAGTTTTTAACACCAAAGATTAAGGTGTGGAGCTCTGCTGTTCCTTGAGTATTAATGCAAAGTACTATTGTTCTTCTATTCAATTCATGCTTATTCTTATTCTAAGATATTCATTCGCACATAAGAACATGATGAATGTGATGATTATGTGACGCTCATCACCATTCTTACCTATGAACGCGTGACTGACAACCACTTCCATTCTACAAGCAAAGGCTAGAGTGTGTATCTCTTGGATTCCTGGCTCATGCGTGTTGATTGCGTCTCTTGACAACAGAGCCTTCAATTTCTTGAGATCAGAGTCTTTATGGTATAAGCTAGAATCTATTGGCAGCATTCTTGAGATCCGGAAGGTCTAAACCTTGTCTGTGGTATTCCGAGTAGGATCTGGGAAGGGAAGACTGTGACGAGCTTCAAATTCGTGAGTGTTGGGTGTAGTGACAGATGCAAAAGGATCACTGGATTCTATTCCAACATGATCGAGAACCGATAGATGATTAGCCGTGCGGTGACAACGCATTTGGACCATTTTCACTGAGAGGACGGAAAGTAGCCATTGACAACGGTGAGACCCAGCATACAGCTTTCCATGGAAAGGAGTATGAAGGATTGGATGAAGGTAGTAGGAAAGCAGAGATTCAAAAGGGATAAAGCATCTCCATACGCTTATCTGAAATTCCCACCAGTGATTTACATAAGATGCTCTATCTTTATTTTTCGTTTTATTTATATTTTAATTATCAAAACTCCATAACCCATTTGAATCCGCCTGACTGAGATTTACAAGGTGACCATAGCTTGCTTCAAGCCGACAATCTCCGTGGGATCGACCCTTACTCACGTAAGGTTTATTACTTGGACGACCCAGTGCACTTGCTGGTTAGTTGTGCGAAGTTGTGAAGAAGAGTTGAGATTACAATTGTGCGACCAAGTTGTTGGTGCTATTGTGTATCACAATTTCGTGCACCAACTACCAATATATATTTGAAGGAGTATGATGGGGGGAAAGGCCCCATGAAATCTATGCCCCAGAGATCAAATAGTTCCACTTCCAAAATGAAGTTTTGAGGCATTTCATTTCTCCTTGTTAGTCCTCCAGCTCTTTGGCATTCATTGCATTGGTGCACAAATTCTCTAGCATCCTTGAATATAGTTGGGCAATAGAATCCACTTTGAAGCACTTTAGCAGTTGTTCTTTCTGGCCCAAAGTGTCCACCATAAGTTGAACTGTGACAGTGCCACAATATGTCTCTCATCTCATTTTCAGGAACACACCTTTTGATCATTCCATCTGGACATCTTTTGAACAAGAAAGGCTCGTCCCACAAGAATTTCTTGGCTTTATTGAGCAATGATGAGCGGATAATTTGTACGCTTTTTGGCATTGATTTTAGTATGTTTTTAGTATCTTTTAGTTAGTTTTTAGTATATTTTTATTAGTTTTTAGTTAAAATTCACTTTTCTGGACTTTACTATGAGTTTGTGTGTTTTTCTGTGATTTCAGGTATTTTCTGGCTGAAATTGAGGGATCTGAGCAAAAATCTTATCCAGAGACTAAAAAGGACTGCAGATGCTGTTGGATTCTGACCTCCCTGCACTCGAAGTGGATTTTCTGGAGCTACAGAATCCCAATTGGCGCGCTCTCAACGGCGTTGGAAAGTAGACATCCTGGGCTTTCCAGCAATATATGATAGTCTATACTTTGCCCAAGATTTGATGGCCCAAACCGGCGTTCAAAGTCACCTCAAGAAATTCCAGCGTTAAACGCCGGAACTGGCACCTAATTGGGAGTTAAACGCCCAAACTGGCATAAAAGCTGGCGTTTAACTCCAAGAAGAGTCTCTACACGAAAATGCTTCATTGCTCAGCCCAAGCACACACCAAGTGGGCCCGGAAGTGGATTTTTATGTCTTCTACTCATCTTTGTAAACCTTAGGCTACTAGTTTTCTATAAGTAGGACCTTTTACTATTGTATTTTAAAAATCTTTTGATCATGTTTTGATGATTGAACCCTCATTGGGAGGCTGGCCTCACGGCCATGCCTAGACCTTGTTCTTATGTATTTTCAACGGTGGAGTTTCTACACACCATAGATTAAGGTGTGGAGCTCTGCTGTACCTCGAGTATTAATGCAATTACTATTGTTCTTCTATTCAATTCCGCTTGTTCTTTGTCCAAGATATCACTTGTTCTTCAACTTGATGAATGTGATGATCCGTGACACTCATCATCATTCTCACTCATGAACAAGGTGACTGACAACCATTCTTGTTCTACAAGGAATCAAAGCTCTAGTGAATATCTCTTGGATTCCTGATAACACGATGCATGGTTGATCGCCTGACAACCGAGTGCTCGCGTGACAAACGAGCCAGCCATTCCGTGAGATCAGAGTCTTCGTGGTATAGGCAGGACCTGATGGCGGCATTCAAGAGAATCCGGAAGGTCTAACCTTGTCTGTGGTATTCTGAGTAGGATTCAATGATTGAATGACTGTGACGTGCTTCAAACTCCTAGCAGGCGGGGCGTTAGTGACAGACGCAAAAGTATCAATGGATATTATTCCGGCCTGACCGAGAACCGACAGCTGAATTCCGCTAAGCCGTGACAGGGCATATGCCAATCGCTTTCACTGAGAGGATGGGAGGTAGCCACTGACAATGGTGAAACCCTACACGAGCTTGCAATGGAAAGGAGTAAGAAGGATTGGATGAAGACAGTAGGAAAGCAGAGAGACGGAAGGGAAGGCATCTTCATGCGCTTATCTGAAGTTCCTACCAATGAATTACATAAGTATCTCTATCTTTACCTTTTATGTTATTTTCGTTCATCACCATCATACATTTGAGTCTGCCTGACTAAGATTTACAAGATGACCATAGCTTGCTTCATAGCAACAATCTCCGTGGGATCGACCCTTACTCACGTAAGGTATTACTTGGACGACCCAGTGCACTTGCTGGTTAGTTGTGCGAAGTTGTGTTTATGCCATGGTATTGAGCACCAAGTCTTTGGAGCCATTACCGGGGATTATTTGAATATGGACAAAGTAGTGATCACAATTTCGTGCACCAAGTTTTTGGCGCCGTTGCCGGGGATTGTTCGTGTATGGACAACTGACGGTTCATCTTGTTGCTTAGATTAGGTATTTTTTTTTCGAAATTCTTGAAGGAGAATCCTAGAGTTTCATGATGATTTGTTGAAATCTGGCTGGCTGAGAAGCCATGTCTAATTTCATTGGACCGAGGTTTCAACTTATCATCACAAGAGCTTGATGATTTTTATCAATCTTGCTTTTGGAGCAGTGATCTGCTAAGGCTCGGCTGGTCGTTGGCCATGTCTAGTGTTTTGGACCGAAGCTTTCTTTGAAAGCTTGGCTGGCTGTGAAGCCATGTCTAGTTCCTGGACCGGAGTCTTAGACTAGCATTGCACTGATTCCTGGAATTCTCATTAAGAATTTTGATATCTTTTTCCACTTAATTTTCGAAAAAACACAAAAAAAAAATCACAAAATCATAAAAACCAAAAATATTTGATGTTTCTTGCTTAAAGTCTAGTGTCTCATCTTAAGTTTGGTGTCAATTGCATGCATTCATTCATGTGTCTTAAGGATCTTCAAGTAATTCTTGATGATTTCTTACTCTGATCTTTGAATTCTTTTGGCTTGAGTGTTTATGCGTCTCATATAGTGTCAGTAGTATACAAACTGCTAAGTTTGGTGTCTTGCATGCATTGTTATTTGATTCTTGTTGCATTTTGATTATTAAAAAAATCCAAAAATATTTTTAATTTGTGTCTTTTCAAGTCAATAATACAAAGAATTGAAGATTCAGAACATACTGCAGAGGAATTATACAGAAAAAGCTGGGCGTTCAAAACGCCCAGTGAAGAAGGACAGACTGGCGTTTAAACGCCAGCCAGGGTACCTGGTTGGGCGTTTAACGCCCAAAAAGGGTGCATTTTGGGCGTTAAACGCCAGAATGTATACCATTCTGGGCGTTTAACGCCAGGATGGCAAAGGGGAAAGATTTTGTTTTCAAAATCAATTTTTTTCAAGTTTTCAAAGTTTTTCAAAATCAAATCTTTTTCAAATCAAATCTTTTCAATCAAATGTTTTCAAAAATCAATTTCTTTCCTTTTTTTTCAAAGATACTTACTAACAATTAATGATTTGATTGAACATCTCAAATTTGTTGCCTTTTCTGTTGAGAAAGGTTTAATGTTTGAATCATATCTTTTCTTGTTAGGCAAGTCACTAATTTTCAAAACATATCTTTTAAAATTGTTTTCAAATCATATCTTCTCAATCACATCTCTTTAAAACTAATCATATCTTCTTAACCTCATCTTTTTCAAAATAGTTTTCAATCAAATCTTTTTAACTTCTAATTTCAATTCCTTTTTCAAAAATCACTTGATTTCTTTCTTACTTTTATTTTCGAAAATCAATTAAGTGTTTTTCAAAATGTTTTCAAAATCTTTTTAATTGAATTTTCGAAAATCCTCTTCCCTCCTCCCACATCCTTCTATTTATGGAGTACTACTCCTTCTTAATGCACAATTCGAACTCTATCTAATCAAGTTCGAATTCTTCTACTTCCTTCTTCTACTTTTCTTTTCCTCTGACACTTCAAGGAATCTCTATACTGTGACATAGAGGATTCCACATTTTCTTTTTCTCTTCTCTTTCATATGAGCAGGAGCAGAGACAAAGGCATTCTTGTTGAAGCTGACCCTGAACCTGAGAGAACCTTGAAGCGAAAGCTAAGAGAAGCCAAGGCACAACTCTCTTTAGAGGACTGGTGCGCGAAATTGTGAACAATACTTTTTCACAACTCTCATAATCCCCGGTAATGGCTCCACAAACGTGGTAGCTCAATACCATGGCATTACACAACTTCGCACAACTAACCAGCAAGTGCACTGGGTCGTCCAAGTAATACCTTACGTGAGTAAGGGTCGATCCCACGGAGATTGTTAGTATTGAAGCAAGCTATGGTCATCTTGTAAATCTTAGTCAGGCAACCTCAAATGTATATGATGATGAACGAAAATAACATAAAAGATAAAGATAGTGATACTTATGTAATTCATTGGTAGGAACTTCAGATAAGCGCATGAAGATGCCTTCCCTTCCGTCTCTCTGCTTTCCTACTGCCTTCATCCAATCCTTCTTACTCCTTTCCATGGCAAGCTTGTGTAGGGTTTCACCATTGTCAGTGGCTACCTCCCATCCTCTCAGTGAAAGCGATTGCATATGCCCTGTCACGGCACGCGGAATTCAGCTGTCGGTTCTCGTTCAGGCCGGAATAATATCCATTGATACTTTTGCGTCTGTCACTAACGCCCCGCCTGCTAGGAGTTTGAAGCACGTCACAGTCATTCAGTCATTGAATCCTACTCAGAATACCACAGACAAGGTTAGACCTTCCGGATTCTCTTGAATGCTGCCATCAGTTCTCGCTATACCACGAAGACTCTGATCTCACGGAATGGTTGGCTCGTTTGTCAGGCGAGCACTCGGTTGTCAGGCGATCAACCATGCATCGTGCAATCAGGAATCCAAGAGATATTCACTAAGCCTCAGATGCTTGTAGAACAAGAATGGTTGTCAGTCACCTTGTTCATGAGTGAGAATGATGATGAGTGTCAATCATCGCCTTCATCAAGTTGAAGAACAAGTGATATCTTGGACAAAGAACAAGCGGAATTGAATAGAAGAACAATAGTAATTGCATTAATACTCGAGGTACAGCAGAGCTCCACACCTTAATCTATGGTGTGTAGAAACTCCACCGTTGAAAATACATAAGAACAAGGTCTAGGCATGGCCGTGAGGCCAGCCTCCCAAAGTGATCAAAAGATCTAAAGAAAAAGGTTCCAAAGATCCGAAGATTTTTTAATACAATAGTAAAAGGTCCTACTTATAGAAAACTAGTAACCTAAGGTGTACAGAAATGAGTAAATGACATAAAAATCCACTTCCGGGCCCACTTGGTGTGTGCTTGGGCTGAGCAATGAAGCATTTTTCGTGTAGAGACTCTTCTTGGAGTTAAACGCCAGCTTTGGTGCCAGTTTGGGCGTTTAACTCCCATTTGGGTGCCAGTTCCAGCGTTTAACGCTGGGATTTCTTGAGGTGACTTTGAACGCCGGTTTGGGCCATCAAATCTTGGGCAAAGTATGGACTATCATATATTACTTGAAAGCCCAGGATGTCTACTTTCCAACGCCGTTGAGAGCGCGCCAATTGGGCTTCTGTAGCTCCAGAAAATCCACTTCGAGTGCAGGGAGATCAGAATCCAACAGCATCTGCAGTCCTTTTGAGTCTCTGGATCAGATTTCTGCTCAGGTCCCTCAATTTCAGCCAGAAAATACCTGAAATCACAGAAAAACACACAAACTCATAGTAAAGTCCAGAAAAGTGAATTTTAACTAAAAACTAATAAAAATATACTAAAAACTAACTAGATCATACCAAAAACATACTAAAAACAATGCCAAAAAGTGTACAAATTATCCGCTCATCACAACACCAAACTTAAATTGTTGCTTGTCCCCAAGCAACTGAAGATCAAATAAGATAAAAAGAAGAGAATATGCAATGAATTCCAAAAACATCTATGAAGATCAGTATTAATCAGATGAGCGGGGCTTTTAACTTTTTGCCTTTGAATAGTTTTGGCATCTCACTCTATCCTTTGGAATTCAGAATGATTGGCTTCTTTAGGAACTCAGAATCCAGATAGTGTTATTGATTCTCCTAGTTAAGTATGATGATTCTTGAACACAGCTATTTATTGAGTCTTGGCCGTGGCCCAAAGCACTCTGTCTTCCAGTATTACCACCGGATACATACATGCCACAGACACATAATTGGGTGAACCTTTTCAGATTGTGACTCAGCTTTGCTAAAGTCCCCAATTAGAGGTGTCCAGGGTTCTTAAGCACACTCTTATTGCCTTGGATCACAACTTTATTTCTTTCTTTTTCTTTCTCTCTTTTTTTTTCGATTTTTCTTCTTTTTTTTTTTTTGTATTCACTGCTTTTTCTTGCTTCAAGAATCATATTTATGATTTTTCAGATCCTCAGTAACATGTCTCCTTTTTTCATCATTATTTCAAGAGCCAACATTCATGAACCACAAATTCAAAAGACATATGCACTGTTCAAGCATACATTCAGAGAACAAAAGTGTTGCCACCACATCAAAATAATTAAACTGTTATAAAATTTAAAATTCATGCAATTCTTTTCCTTTTTCAATTAAGATCGATTTATTTAAGAAAGGTGATGGATTCATAGGACATTCATAACTTTAAGGCATAGACACTAAGACACTAATGATCATAAGACACAAACATGGATAAACATAAGCACTAAAATTCGAAAAACAGAAGAATAAAGAACAAGGAAATCAAAGAACGGGTCCGCCTTAGTGATGGCGGCTCTTTCTTCCTCTTGAAGATCCTATGGAGTGTTTGAGCTCCTCAATGTCTCTTCCTTGTCTTTGTTGCTCCTCCCTCAAGATTCTTTGGTCTTCTCTAATTTCATGAAGGATGATGGAGTGTTCTTGATGCTCCACCCTTAGTTGTCCCATGTTGGAACTCAACTCTCCTAGGGAGGTGTTTAGTTGCTCCCAATAGTTTTGTGGAGGAAAGTGCATCCCTTGAGGCATCTCAGGGATCTCATGATGAGAGGGGTCTCTTGTGTGCTCCATCCTTTTCTTGGTGATGGGCTTGTCCTCATCAATGGGGGTATCTCCTTCTATGTCAACTCCTACTGAATAACAGAGGTGACAAATGAGATGAGGGAAGGCTAGCCTTGCCAAGGTGGAAGACTTGTCCGCCACTTTATAGAGTTCTTGGGCTATAACCTCATGAACTTCCACTTCTTCTCCAATCATGATGCTATGAATCATGATGGCTCGGTCTAGAGTAACTTCGGACCGGTTGCTAGTGGGAATGATTGAGCGTTGTATGAACTCTAACCATCCTCTAGCCACGGGCTTGAGGTCATGCCTTCTCAATTGAACCGGCTTTCCTCTTGAATCTTGCTTCCATTGTGCGCCCTCTTCACATATAACTGTGAGGACTTGGTCCAACCTTTGATCAAAGTTGACCCTTCTTGTATAAGGATGCTCATCTCCTTGCATCATAGGCAAGTTGAACGCCACCCTCACACTCTCCGGACTAAAATCCAAGTATTTCCCCCGAACCATAGTGAGATAATTCTTTGGATTCGGGTTCACACTTTGGTCATGGTTCTTTGTGATCCATGCATTGGCATAGAACTCTTGAACCATCAAGATTCCGACTTGTTGAATGGGGTTGGTAAGAACTTCCCAACCTCTTCTTCGGATCTCATGGCGGATCTCCGGATATTCACCCTTTTTGAGTGAAAAGGGGACCTCGGGGATCACCTTCTTCAAGGCCACAACTTCATAGAAGTGGACTTGATGCACCCTTGAGAGGAATCTATCCATCTCCCATGACTCGGAGGTGGAAGCTTTTGCCTTCCCTTTCCTCTTTCTAGAGGTTTCTCCGGCCTTGGATGCCATAATGGTTATGGAGAATTGAAAAAGCAACGCTTTTACCACACCAAACTTAAAATGTTTGCTCGTCCTCGAGCAAAAGAAGAAAGAAGAGAGTAGAAGAAGAAGAAATGAAGAAGAGGGAGATGGTGGTGTGTTCGGCCAAAGAGGGGGAGAAGTGGTGTTTAGGTTGTGTGAAAATGAAGGGTTGAAGAAGGGTATATATAGGAGAGAGGGGGGTAATGGTTCGGCCATGATGGGTGGGTTTGGGAGGGAAAGTGGTTTGAATTTGAAGGGTGAGGTTGGTGGGGATTTATGAAGGATGGATGTGAGTGGTGAAGAGAAAGATGGGATTGATAGGTGAAGGGTTTTGGGGAAGAGGTGTTGAGGTGATGGTGAATGGGGGAAGAAGAGAGAGAATGGTGGTGGGGTCCTGTGGGGTCCACGATCCTGTGGTGTCAAGGAAAAGTCATCCCTGCACCAAGTGGCATCAAAATTCGCGTTTGAGCCATTTCTGGCGTTAAACGCCGGGCTGGTGCCCATTCCTGGCGTTTAACGCCAGGTTCTAGCCCTTTTCTGGCGTTTAACGCCAGTCTGGTGCCCTTTTCTGGCGTTAAACGCCCAGAATGGTGCCAGACTGGGCGTTAAACGCCCAACTGCTAGGCTTACTGGCGTTTAAACGCCAGCAGCTTCTTCCTCCAGGGTGTGCTGTTTTTCCTATTTTTCATTCTGTTTTTGCTTTTTCATTGTTTTTGTGACTTCTTAGATCATCAACCTACAAAAAAAGATAAAATAACAAAAGAAATAGTTAACTATAAACATTGGGTTGCCTCCCAACAAGCACTTCTTTAATGTCATTAGCTTGACAGAGGACTCTCATGGAGCCTCAGAAATACTCAGAACCGTGTTGGAACCTCCCAACACCAAACTTAGAGTTTGAATGTGGGGGTTCAACACCAAATTAGAGTTTGGTTGTGGCCTCCCAACACCAAACTTAGAGTTTGACTGTGGGGGCTCTGCTTGGCTCTGTTTTGAGAGAAGCTCTTCATGCTTCCTCTCCATGATGATAGAGGGATGTCCTTGGGCCTTAAACACCAAGGATTCTTCATTCACTTGAATGATTAGCTCTCCTCTATCAACATCAATCACAGCCTTTGTTGTGGCTAGGAAGGGTCTGCCAAGGATGATGGATTCATCCATGCACTCCCCAGTCTCTAGGACTACGAAATCAGTAGGGATGTAATGGTCTTCAACTTTTACTAGAACATCTACAAGTCCATAGGCTTGTTTTCTTGAATTGTCTGCCATCTCTAGTGAGATTTTGCAGCTTGCACCTCAAAGATCCCTAATTCTCCATTACAAGAGGGGCATGAGGTTTACACTTGACCCTAAGTCACACAAGGCCTTCTGAAGGTCATGGTGCCTATGGTACAAGGTATGGAAAACTTCCCAGGATCTTGTCTCTTTTGAAGCAGTTTCTGCCTAGACAAGTCATCCAGTTCTTGGTGAGCAAAGGGGGTTCATCCTCCCAAGTCTCATTTCCAAATAACTGTCATTTAGCTTCATGATTGCTCCAAGGTATTTAGCAACTTGCTCTTCAGTGATATACTCATCCTCTTCAGAGGAAGAATACTCATCAGAGCTCATGAATGGCAGAAGTAAGTCCAATGGAATCTCTATGGTCTCATTTTGAGCCTCAGATTCCCATGGTTCCTCATTGGGGAACTCAGAGGAGATTGGTGCACGCCCATTGAGGTCTTCCTCAGTGGCGTCCACCTCCTCTCTTTCCTCTCC